>NC_141026.1:6130000-6160000 GCF_052040795.2 Danio rerio
TACGCAAAGAATAAGATGAATAAAGTCCATTTTAACCAAAAACTAACAAAAAAACAAAGACTTTATTGAACATAAAGTCACGCTGTGAGGCTTAGTCCTTTTTTTAATCAATGGTTGCCACAGAGAAATGAACTGCCAAGTTATCGTGCATATGCTTTACGCAGAGGATGCCCTTCCATTTGCAACCCAGTACTTAGAAAAAACCCATACACTCTCACATTCACACACAGACACTACAGCCAATTTAGTTTATTCAACTCACCTATAGCACATGTGTTCGGACTGTAGGGGAAACCGGAGCACCCGGAGGAAAACCCACGCTAACATAGGGAGAACATGCAACACTGAACTGCAGGCAACAGTGTCCCATTGAGCCAACGTGTTGTCATAATTGTGAGTTAAAAAGTTACAGATAAAAAACACAAGTTTGAAATGATGGAAAATAAAGTTAAAGTGTTCTGTAAAAATTATACAAAAGTTATGTTACTTTAAATTACTTTCAAAATAAGTTAATCAGGTTTCAACATTTTTTTTTTTGTTATGCAAAGTTTAATTTGAAAAGTTAAACTGATTAAACTATAAAGTAAAAAATAAATAAATAAATGTTTACAGCTAATGACATATTTACAAGAGTTTTTAAGTTACATTTTTGAATTTAAGTTAAAGTTTTGAATAACCTTTAAGTTTTTCTGATGTTTAAAAAAGTGAAAACGTTGTAAAACAGTGGTGACATCAACACCGTGTCTGTCTGAGTATCTCAAGACTGAAAGTTTTTATTAAAGTAGGTTAGTACTCTTTTTATAACCAGAATATCTGCAGGCTAAAATGTAAAAGAAGTACGGGAAGTCTACTTTCATTTCTGTTCAATGTGACTTCCTTGAAGAAACTTCTTTAAATGGACCAAAGAGATGTTTAACAGATGGTCCGACTAATCTAGATTGCATGCGAAAGCCAACTATGTAGATCCGTCCCATCCATAAATGACTGTTCAGTGACCCAAAAAACATTTGTAGCCTTTCCACCGATCCAAACGCTTGTAGAAACCGAGCATTCAAATCAACTTCTTAAATGTGTTTTATTGTGAGCTATAAAAGATTTCCTTCACCTAGGGGTATTGTAAAATTATTGCGAATTAATATTCAGAATGACTTCTTTTTTTTTTTGCCTCTCGTGACAGTCTCGGTGGACTGAAAACCAAATGAATTTCAAATTCAATCATTGGATTTATTTATTCGATTCCGCCCCAGAAATCTCAAAGGACAGTAATGCCCTGTGGCACTGAGCCATCAACTTCAGCCAGCTTCAGTTTAAGTAAAAAATAGTTTAATATTGATTTTGTCCAAAGGAAAAAAAAGTTATAATAAAGTCTTGCAGTAGAGCTGATATGTTTTACTAAAGTTAGACAGACAAACAGTCAAATAAACATGTTCTTATGTGATAATGAATATAATAAAATTAAATATAATGAATTGTATTGACATAGCATTGCAAAAAAATAAAAAGGAAAAATCAGGCAGCAGTTAAGCCATTAAAGAATTAATTAATTTTTGTATTCTTATATTAGTAAATGGTAAAAATACTGTTAATTTGATGCTTTCTTATTATTGGTTTATTTACTAATAGTTTACTTTTTAAGTTATTTTAATAGCATGAGACACAACTACAGTGCTTGAATAAGATTTTTTAGTAAATAATTATTTTTAATATTAATTTAATGCTTTGCTATCATTGATGTATTCCAAATATAAAATAAAAACAATAATAATAATATTTTATATATGTGTAAAGATATATATTAGTTATTTTAACGACAATTCCAGTGCTTAAATAACATTTCTAAACATTAAAATAATAACTGTGATATTTTAAATAATCTTAATATTATTTTTATGCTCTTTTATCTTTGATTTAGTCCAAATGATGATAATAATAAAACAATAATAATAATAATAATAATAATAATAATAATAATAATAATAACAAAAAACAACAATATTAATAAAAAATAATAATAATAACAACAAATTATATATTTTACACATTATACACGTGCATAATGTATAAAATACTGTTAATTGTATGCTTTTTTTATTGATTTATTTATGATATTATTATATATTTATATTTTACTCGTAAGTTACTTTAATTCCTTTTTAATTTATTTTATTTTTTGGAAAATAATTAATAAATTAACCTTAATAATAATTTTATGCTTTCCTATATTTGATTCAGTTAAAAAGATATAATAATAATAATAATAATAATAATAATAATAATAATTATATATAAGTATGTTTTAGTTATTTTAACTAAAAATTTAGTGCTTGAATAACATTTAAAAAAAAATAACTGTAATATTTGAAATGATCTTAATATAAATTTTATGCTGTGCTATTTTTGATTTAGTCCAAATGATGATAATAATAAATTAATAACAAAAAACTATAATATATACATATATATATATATATATATATATATATATATATATATATATATATATATATATATATATATATATATATATATATATATATAATTACTTTTGCGTAGTTATTTTAACTGCAACTGAAACTGCATTGCTTGAACATAATTTGTAAATAATAAAATGCATATGATTATATATCTTGTCAATATTGATTCAGTCCATATGCTCAACTGTTTATGTAACATTTCTCTAATTATCTATTTACACTTATTTTGCTGGCAACCCACACAACCAGTGCGCTTGACGAAAAGCCTCTAAGTGGTAAAACGCTGATAATTTTACAGTTTCATGATGCCTGATGTAATAGCTGTGCCAACGTGCGTCTCACCCTCCGTTCAGCCATTGTGAGATGCACTGGTGCCACATGACACATACAGACACACAGCGGAGCAGTAATTCTGCCTCTGTTTGACACTGCCTGTCAAGCTCTTCAGCAGAAAGGCTATTTATACAGTTTCTGGCCCACTCGTGACAGCCCAACTGGAGTGGAGGTTGCTGTTCTGCTGGTGGCGCTGGACTTCGGGGCCCTTCAGCCTCCTCCAGCTCCAGCTGAGTCAAACCTGAGAGGAATCCAGACAACACCACACATTACCTGCACTAGGGCTTCATGATACTAGAAAACAATATGTGATTTGTGATATTGCTGTTTCTTACAATACTAATTCTGATATTTCTAACAATATTAAGAGTCTATTTTATAGTATATTGGAAAACATTGAAATAACAATGTTTTTAAGGCTGTTTTGAAAGCTTTTTATGCTGGCACAGTGGCTCAGTGGTTAGCACTTTCGCCTCACAGCAAGAAGGTCGCTGATTCGAGTCATGGCTGGGCCAGCTGGCATTTCTCTGTGGAGTTTGCATGTTCTCCCGGCGTTCATGTGGGTTTCCTCCAGTGCTCTGGTTTACCCCATAGTCCAAAGACCATAGTTGAATTAAATAATTTATATTGGCCATAGTGTATGAGTGTGTGTGTGTGAAAGTAAGGGTGTATGGGTGTTTCTCAGTTCTGGATCGGGACTAAGGGACTAAGCCACAGGTGTCAAACTCAGTTCCAAAAGGGCCGCAGCTCTGCACAGTTTAGTTCCAACCCTAATTAAACACACCTGATCAAACTAATTAAGTCCTTCAGGCTTGTTTGAAACCTACAGGTAAGTGTGTTGGAGCAGGGTTGGAACAAAACTGTGAGTTTGACACCCCTGGACTAAGCCAAAGGAAAATTAATGAATGAAAGATTTTTTTTTTCTTAATACACTCCAAAAAACTGCTGGGTTTCTCAAAACCATACCTGCCAATAGTCCTGTTTTTCCCAGGAGTCTCCAGTACTTCAGACCCATCTCCCGCCACCCTCCCGTTTTGTTAGTTCTCTCAGAAATCTCCCGTAATCTCCACCCCCCTGCCCCCACCAATTTTTTTCGTACAGTATGAAACACCACCGGGTCGCCAACTTTGGTATAGTTACTAATACTTTTAGTATAGTAATAACACCACAGTACAGTTACTGGTTCTCAACAGTGTTTTTCAGACACCTCACACATGAACACCACCACTGCCACTTTGGAAAAGGGATTAATACAGGTAAACAACAAAAACATTAGTCCAAAGCACTCGAAAAGTAGATGGAATTTTTTTTTTTGTTATAATAGGCAATAAGCAATATATATATATATATATATATATATATATATATATATATATATATATATATATATATATATATATATATATATATATATAGTATAATAGGTAAAATAAATGTTTCAAATCTAATTCAGTCTAAAAAAAATGGCATCAAGCTACAAACATTAGGGGTCTATTCTAGACGCAAAGTCTGAAGCGCAGGATGCAAAAGCATTAGGGCTCGTTTGAATAAACTTTTGCTTTTTTAAGGACGGGAAAATACGCTCTGCGCCCCAGCACATGGTCTAACACAGGGGAGCTCAACCCTGTTCCTGGAGATCTACCTTCCTGCAGAACTCACCTACAACCTCGATCAAAGACACCTGTCTTTAATTACCAAGTGCTCCTTCAGATCCTATTTAATTTGTTTTGTTGTGTTTGATCAGGGTTGGAGCTAAACTCTGCAGGAAGATAGATCTCCAGGAACAGGGTTGAGCACCCCTGGTCTAACAGGATTGGCAGGTTTATTTTCTTAATAAGATATGGGTGTGTTTTGAGAATAAACCAATCAGAGTCTCATCTCCCATTCCCTTTAATAGTCAGTTGTGTCGCTCCATGGCGCATTTGCTCTTTACATGGCAGATTTGTAAGTGTAAAAACTGAACACTTCAAAACAGTTAAGAAAACAGTTAAACAGCATCGGCAGCAAGAGGATAATGAGCCATCGCTATTCTGCCTTTACTTTCACTTTCTCTCTTTTACGGAAAAGGAAACAGTGTTGTACGCTCTCCACTGAAGAAATGCATTAGCCTACATAATTATTTTGTTTGGTAAGCGCAAAGATTTGTTTTAAAACTATTTCTAAATTCAGTTCTAATTTCCAGCAAAGGAAAAAAAAATCAATAATAACGTGTAAGTGTAGTAAAGTGTAGTAAAAAAAATGAGTTATATCCAAACACACTTCCTATGCCCCATATGGTCCAAAACCTGACATGTGGACAAATCTAAGCTTGTTTTTAATAAAATAAATATAAATATGCATATAATAATTAATACTAATGATAATAATAACATTAGACAAAAGCAAGTTTTCGTGAATAAACTAAAAAAAAGCCCCCGAGATGAAGAAGGCATGCAGGTACTAGTTTTCATATTTATAGAAAGTAATGATTTTTGTAACATTTTAATCCTTTAATAATTTTTCATTCATAAAGATATACATTTATAAAGATATATAAACAACTGACGCGCTTTAGACCTGCTTTCAGCTGGTTTATAGAGCAGTCTGTTATAGTTCCTCAAAATAGCAACATGCCAACAATGCGCCTTAGCACACCTCTTTTCCAGACCAGAACACCCATGAGTCCACAAAGTGGTGCAAATGGATTTGCTATTTAAACAATGTGGTGAAAAACACGAAAATTTGTCTAAATTAGTTAGATCTGAAACTAACAACACGTCTTGGAAACACATCTTGCACCTTATTGCGCTGGGTGTATGATGAAATCTTAACACACTAAGAAGGAGATATTTTCTCTCTCGTCTCGACTCTCACCATAAGTATTTATTTTCAGCTCTAGGTTTGGCCTTGGCCTGCTCCAGCCAATAGCAGAATAGAAACTAACAGGGAGTTAGGGATAAAGATAGCAAGGCCACATCTGATTGGTCAAATTTATATAAACCAATGCATCAAATAAATATAATTCATCACACGTCTGCGATGCATATATTGCATGTACTATTATCTGAAAATGATAATTTTGTGATATGTTCCAAGTACGATGCGATCCTGGATTAACATCTGTGTCTATCCTGGAATATCATATTTGTTTGAAAATGTAACCCACCTACTCCCTAATCCCTATTCCCTACCCCTAAACCCAACCATAATTGTAAATTATTCCTAAAATTAGAGGGGAATAATAGTTGGATAACAATTATGTACAAGTACATAACTGTAAACCTAAAATATAAACATATCCCTCAAATCTGATTGGCTGATTGGGCTGTTGCTCCAGGATCAACATAGATGTTATTCCAGGAACATGTCCCACTTGGTGAAATCAGGTTAGGGATGTTGGGCAGACTTAACCTGCAGTTAAGTCTGCCCAACATGTAGTAGTTTGTCAACGTGTAGTTTGCCAAGCTTACAATTATTAAAGTTTATAATTGGAATCACTGAAACAATGAATTTTAACAACATTCTCTAAAACTGTATTTCTGTATTTTTTTCCCAGGTAAATCATATGGTTTGCAAAAAAAAAAAAAGCAAGACACATCACATAAGACCATTAAATGCAATGCAAACACTTACTTGTAATTGTGCTCTTGCTTTTCCTCCAAAATGATGTCACTTTCTGGAGAATGATGTCATTCAGAAACTGCCTTTTGATAGCTAATGATAGGAAAATAGAGAGAGTAAAATAAAAGATGCAGGTATGATGGAGGAAAAATTATGTAATGTAAAATGTAATGTATTTTTTATTTAATGCCATGTCAGCAACCATGGCTATTTTTACGGCAGGAACATTTCAACAATAAATATACAATTAACAATCAACAAACAAACGAATACATAAATTAAATAAGATTTCAGTGTTAATACTTGATAAAAAAATAAATAAATAAAAAAATTCTGGTGTCACTTAGCTAAAAATGTCCTTAAGAGAGTTAATCTCATAATAAAAAAGTAGTAATAAAAATGTAAAATAAGTAGGGTTTTCACCTTGGAGCAAAAAGCCATGGGTTATTCTTGTATGTCCAATACAGCATCTGGTAATCATTGCTTGATCAAATCTACTCTTAAAATGTCTTAAAATTCTATTTGAGATTTCAGGTTGTATTTTGGAGGAAGATAAATGATCAATGTTTATTTGTGAAGGGTCACAAATTGTTAACATTATGACAAAGAGACAAACTACTTGAATACTTTAAGTAAATTAAAACAAAACAAAAAAATAACTGAAAATTTTTTGACAATAAATTTGAAAGCTGCTGCATATTAGATAACAGGAGCTTAATGAGGGAATCATACCAGACTCAGTCAAATAAACTGTTAGTTGATTATTTTACTGATTCATCTTTTGAAATCTTGATATTATCTTACAAATTCTATTAATTTGAGCAAACATGATGTGATAAAGAGATTAATCAAACGACCAAACATCAGAGAATTAATCAGCATTACACTACTGATGTATGTGCTTTCTTTCCCTCCAAAATATGTGACTTCCTGGAGGAGGATGTCACTAGGGAATTGACCCTTCACAAAGCCCCACCCCACTTCTCTCTATGCCTGACAAGCTTTCAGTATCAACCCCTATCAATTTGTGCATTCCTCTGAGAAATACAGTGAATAATTTCTGGACAAAATGACTTTCTGATAACATAAGCCAACAGAAACGTCTGCAATACACATGAGTAAAATATTCAGGTTGTGAGCATAACTCGAAATGAAAAGTTTTAAGCTATAGCATACAAATACAGTGAGGGGAAGTTTACATTAATTGAATAATTAGTAATTAAAATCTAAATTCCCCAACACACAACTCATAAAACACACGCAAATGCTGGAATCTCGAACAACGCATCTTTGAAACTATATGGGGCAGTATAGATTAATTCATCGTTTATCAAGTCTCCAGACTCTGGAGTTTAAATTAGATTGAGGTTTTATATTCGCTTATGACATGCTCTTAATATTGTTAACCATGGTACTTAGAATATCTCATGTAAGTATGACTTGAAAACAACATTAGCACTATTTATCTTACAGTGAACAATGATGTACTTTGATAGTCATTTGTTTATTTATTCATTTTCCTTCAGCTTAGTTCCTTTATTCATCAAGGTTCGCCACAGTGGAATGAACCGCCAACTTATCCAGTATATGAGCAATTCCAGCAATATGGATGGGACATTTGCAGTAAAAACTCAAAACATAAATTCACATAGAAAGTATACGTTAACATTATATTGAATCACCTGTTTATATTTTACCGAACAACTAACCAGAGTTACAGGAGAAGAAAAATATCAATCTGTAAACACTTTTGGTATTTTTAAATTTTTTTTTTTATCTTTTATAAATATTTTTTCAGGGTTTTCTCTTTTATTCAATAGGACAGTAGAGAGTATTGACGGGAAATCATTGGGAGCAGATAGAGGGGAAGGATTGGCATAGGACCACGCTGGGTTGCTGTTTCGAGCCTCGAGTTGAGTTGGGTTGAGTTGAGTTGGGTCGAGTTGGCATTTCTGTGTGGAGTTTGCATGTTCCGGTTTCCCCCACAGTCCAAAGACTTGCAGTACAGGTGAATTGGGTAGGCTAAATTGTCCGTAGTGTATGAGTGTGTGTGTAAATGTGTGTGTGGATGTTTCCCAGAGATGGGTTGCAGCTAGAAGGGCATCCGCTGTTTAAAAAACTTGCTGGATAAGTTGGCGGTTCATTCCCCTGTGGTGAACCCAGATTAATAAAGGGGCTTAGCCGACAAGAAAATGAATGAATGAATGAATGAATTTTTTTCATTTTGAGGAAAAAGCTTTGTTATGAATGTGACAGGTGTGAAATTGCCACTTGTGTGACTTTGGTAAATCAAATATAACTTAATAGTTTGATAACACTGATAGATACATTTTTGAGTATTTGGCTGCTAATATGATTTCACTATTTAGAATTAGCAAACAATACTTTTCTGAAATTATATTATTAAGAAGAAAGTGTGAATGTGTGAATATAAAACCAACTTTACCTTAATTTAAATTAGCTCATCATACCTGTCTTTCTCCGAGTCCTCAGGTGGTTCACAGGTTATATTGTCACATCACATCTTCATAAACAAAAAAAAAAAAAAAATTAAGTAATGCTGTCCTGATCCAATAACAGAAAAGTTTAGCCCTCGAGTCTTCGTGTTTCGTTGATTGATTGACAGTTGGTAATGCTGTCCACACAAACGTATCAATTCCGTGCACTTCTCGGATTCAGGAAAATATTAAATTAAGCTAACGTTATATTGCCAGGCCGTCCGGGTACCTGCTGTCTGCGTAACAGGTCCCATACGAGCACACTTTCACTATATTACGAGTTATTCGTCGATGTTGTGCCTTGTTATTCGGATTGTTTCACTTGTCACAAAACAATGGCGGAGGTGATGACACATACTATAGGGGTTATGATTGGCCGGATCGCCTGTCAATCAAACTACAAAGTGATAAACCCAATAAACCTAAAACAGTCATGTATTGAAACAAATATACAACACAAAAATACAAGTATTTATTAATTTGTTTATTTATTTATATCAGTCATAACGTAATAATATGGTAATAATTAAAAAAACATACATTATTTGTGAGGCCAGATTCTATCTTCAGAATGAACTTTATTAATGCCTGTAGCTACTGTAAAGTATATAACCGTATATAAAAATAAACACCAACAAAGCAAGCATTGCCTTCTCTGGTGCCATAAACAACATAACACTAGTGAATGATATAATTGGTGTGCTAAGGTTGACATGGCTAAAGCATGTTGTTTTGATTCAACATATTATCTATTTTAGTGAAATAATGACATGTTAAGGAATGATACAGTATACTGCATGGTCTTGTTTTCTCGTCCCTCAGCCTGGAGCTCTCTGTTCCTCCTCCTCCTTCTGTGTGGTGTGTAATGGGTTCAGTCCTCTATCTCGGTGTGTTTTATCAGTGTGGAGACCCGAGTCTTGGCCGGACACCTTCATTCTGCAGCAGCGCTTGGCAATTATCCTTCAGCCACAGTAGCAAATGCCAGGCGGAAGAGCCAGACAGTCAACTCACTGTGACATATGAGCTGCAGCGCTATCTCCTCGCTCGCCTTTAACTTGAAAGAGGTCTTATTATCAATTACAGCACATTATGCTGCATTAGCGACCCAATATCACCGGGACACGCCAATCTTCCTTGACGAAACTGTGTGTGTTTGAACCCTGGGTTTATTCTGAACCCTGCTTGATGTTTATCTGTATTAGTGTTTTCAAATGGTAGATATTATGTGTTGGTGATGCATGGAGGCTATTTTGCTGTTGTTGTTTACATTGGGAAGATACTTAAAGCCATAATTAATAATAATTATAATAATTAGATTACTTACTATGCTCTTTGAAAGGGCTGCAGTATATTTTATATACTTCATTTGTTGTTTTGCTGACCAAAGCTGAAATATACTTTCAGAAACACAATAGAAACACTAATGTGTGTGTGTGTATATATATATATATATACATATATATATATATATATATATATATATATATATATATATATATATATATATATATATATATATATATATATATATATATATATATACTGTACATACATAAACTCACCGGCCACTTTATTGGGTACACCTTACTAGAACCAGGTTGGACCTCCTTTTGCCTTCAGAACTGCCTTAATCCTGTGTGGCATAGAATCAACAAGATACTGGAAATATTTCTCAGAGACTTTGCTCCATATCCACATGATGCAATGACTTTTTATCGCACCCCACAGGTGCTCTATTGGATTGAGATCTTGTGACTGTGGAGGCCATTCGAGTTCGAGTAGTAAACTTACTGTCGAGTTCAAGAAACCAGTCTGAGATGATTTGCACTTTATGACTTAATGGTATGTTATCCTGCTGGAAGTAGCCATCAGAAGATGTGTACATGGTTATTGACGGATGGACATGGTCAGCAACAATACTCCATTTGGCTGTGGTATTGACATGATGAAAATTGGTACTAAGAGGCTCAAAGTGTGCCAAGAAAATATCCCTCACACTATTACACCACCAGCCTGAACCATTGATACAAGTTGTTGCCAAATTCTAACTCTACCATCCAATTGTCGCAACAAAAATCGAGTCTTATCCGACCAGACAACGTTTTTCCAATCTTGTATTTTCCAATGGTCCATGCCCCTTTTTCTTTTAGTTTTCTATAAGAAAATTATGCATGAAAAAAAAAGCCCCGCCCCCATGCTCAATATTCCATTTCAGTTGGAAGTACATCAACAGACTAAATAAAAGTCTCAGCTACTTCTGGTTCACACAAACTATTGTTTACTCATGGCGATATACATATCATAACATTATAATGGGATCAAGTTGTCTAAATGAAAAGTGTTTTTATTTATTTACTGTCAGAAAAAAAAATGTGTTGATGCAATTTCTACTGAAATTATGAACATGTTTGATTGACCTGGTTTAAAAAAAATGTACTTTTTATTTATTTATTTGATTCACTGACAGTTCTGAATGGGAAATGTTTTTTTTTTTTTTTCAGGGTTTTATTATTTATGCATGTTATGGATTAAGTTAAAGCTACAGACTGTTTATGTTTGCCTGTAAGATAAGTTGCTATTTCAGAACTTGGGTTGGTAGTGAAATATGACATTTAAACTCTGGAAAATATTTGAAATAGACACTCAGCATGTCATCGTGCTGCTGGCGTTCTAAAAAATGCAGTACTCTCTTTGGGAAAATGTACCCAAGGATACATTTTTGAGAATCGATAAATATGTACCCTGGACTATGCCTTTTTGCTGATTTTTGTTTTCAGAAAAAGGTCAGCGTGTACATTTTTGACAATCTTAAATACACAACTGGGCATGTTTTCTCATACAATACATGCCATTTCAGGCCACTGTGTACACTTCCGGCCATCATAACATGTTTCTCACACACATCCATAAAAGAAGCAAATCTGCCTTTTGTCATGCATAATATCACTCACTATCCTTTGGCTCATTGCCCGATTTATCAGGGGTCACCACAGCAGAATGAACCACCAATTACTCTGGCATATGTTTTATGCGGTAGATGTCCATGTTTTCAACAGCAAACTAGAAGAGAAAAGCCATCAGCAGTCAGTGGTACCACCCATTGGCATTCGTTTTACACATAAAATGCAGTCATATGTACCTGCAAGCACATATTTCTGATATACCTGAGCACATTTTCACAATGAGCTGTGTTGGAAAAAGTACACTTGACTTAGAATTTTTTTATGGTGGAAACAAGCCCCAAAACTCGCACACATTCCTGATTTCAGAGGAACTTTAAATGTAAACATTTCCTATTGGACCCCCTGTTTAAAGTTTCAGAAAATCTTCAAAGTTTGACTTGAAGCATCTGCTCCATAGGTTTATTGAATGACTCTTGGCAACCACCGAAAGTTTTCATGACTTCTGAGAAGCAAATGACCAGGTTTAGCCTGATCTCGAGTCATCAGGTGTGATTCTGACTTTTTGGAACACCAATTAGTGTCAGTCAGTCACAAAGCCGCAGTTCTTTATGAAACAGTCGGCTTCTTTTCTCTGCCTCTCTCCGGCTCATAATGAAGCTTCTAGAAGAAGCGGGCAGCTCTCTCAGCAACATCATCTGTCATTACCAAATGTGTGGCTTCAGCAGGGAGAGCCCAGTTATAGGTCAAGTGCTGCCGACCTGCACAAATGGCTCTCTTCCATATTGTATTATCATAGGAGCTTGAGAGGACGCGGGTTATTTTAGTTGAGAGTGCTGTGCCACCCAGTGCAGTCCTGAGAGCGGGTAAAAAAGCAAATAAACAAGGTCAGGAGTCAGAGCCGTTGTGCCAGATGAGATTTTTGGAAGCCAGATGTCACTTTTTGGCCTGTAACCACTGCAACTTTGAACTTTCTTTCCCTGGTATGTGCTGTGACTTTATATGATGGACACGGTATATAAATACAACAAGCTTTCCCTTTGTGTGGAAACTTCACCACTAGAAACCAGGGTTGGCTGAGTTTGTTTCTTTGACTTTTTGTGACTCATTCAATTTCAGCCTTATAGAGGGGTCAAGCCGCATGCAGAAAGCCATGGTTTTGTGATGGCTCATGGAGCAACCTTCATGAACTATTCACCCCTGTGCCAACCTCTCACCCCTTAAAATAGCTTCTTCAAACCATCTGAATTTTCAATATAAAATGTAATTGTGGATTGGATTTTTTTAACCTTTTTGGTCCCACTTTATATTAAGTGTCCTTAACTACTATGTACTAGCATCAAAAAAATAAATACAATGTACTTACCATATTTATAATGTATTTGAGAACACTTGTGGTGCTTTTGAGTTGGGATAGGGGTTGGGTTATGGACAGGTTTGGTGGTATGGGTAGGTTTAAGGGTGGGTTAAGGTGTAAGGGATGGTCAACAGTGTATTTACAAATGTAATCACAAAAGTTAGTTACAGATGGAAATACATACATGTATTTAATCAAGCATAAGTACACAGTAAATACATGTATTTACACAATAGGTTCACTGTAAAAACAATTAATTCCTGTGTAAGTACATATTAGTTAAGGCCACAATATAAAGTGGGACCCCCTTTTTTTCACAGTCTTGAACATTCATTCGTTCATTTTCTTGTCAGCTTAGTCCCTTTATTAATCCAGGGAAGCCACAGCGGAATGAACCGCCAACTTATTTAGCAAGTTTTTACGCAGCGGATGCCCTTCCAGCCACAACCAATCTCTGGGAAACATCCACACACACATTCACACATACTCATACACTATGGACAATTTAGCCTACCCAATTCACCTGTACCGCATGTCTTTGGACTGTGGGGGAAACCGGAGCACCCGGAGGAAACCCACACGAACGCAGGGAGAACATGCCACATGTCCAAGACTTTGATAAAAGGTTAAAAAAAATCCAGCCCACAATTACTTTTAATATTGAAAATTTTGCGTGTGTTTTTTTTTTTTAATCAAATCAGTGACATCATTAATTTTGGCAATTAAAGAGTTAAAATCCTGTAATTTTCTAAGTGATTTAGTAGTTTTGATCAAGACTGAAGTTAATTAACAGATTTATGCAAAAAAAAAAAGGAAAAAATAAATTTATTTGATGCATTTTTCAATTCAATGGATTTTTTTTTTGTCCCAAACATGACAAAATGGTATTATATTTGCGTGTGTATTGTGGATTAAAAAAGAAATGGTTGATTTGTCACCAAAAATCATTCAGCTAATAAAAACACAATAAAAGTTATGGCCAAATTATGATTCAAAATCACACAAGAGTGGATAAACAACAGATCCCTAACAGTACACAAGGGTTTATGTCGTAGGAAAATAATTCAGAATTCTAGTCGGTGCTTTCATGATGCCTTTATGCTGCCATGAAAACATGCAGAATAATGCACTCTTCATGTGCAACATCTCAGGCAAACTCGCAGATCTCTCCACACAAAAACTCCAGAAACACCAGTTTCAGCACTCTCAAACTAGCAAGCAAGCCCGCAGAAAGCCCGAGGAGTGACGCATGATTTCACCCACAGCAGAGACTCTCGGCCGCTTCAACTTCTCTCATTTCCGCCCCGAGGCCTCTGCATCCAGGATCGATATTGTCCATCGCAGCGTGGTCCAGCTAAGGCTTCCCCCCTCCTCCGTGCCACGCGCACTTCATCCCCTGTCTGTCACCAGCTAATCTCCCGGTTTTGTTTTTCTCGGCTCCGTTCGAATAGCCGCGCCGTGATCTGCCGGCGTATCAGCCCTGTACGCCACTGAATCTATCAACCTTTAAAAGTTAACAAGTTGTCTAGGGAAATGCCATTTGTTACCGGTCCAATAGGAAATGTCAGTGTCTAATAAAACGGTGACGGTTGATACACATGTCAATAGTGGCAGAGGCTGTCCGATATATACGCGCTCTCCTGGGGTGCCGAAGACGACTTAAAACAGCAGCCACCTGAAACGGCTCCCTGCAGGAAATGAACATTGTCAGGAAATAAATCATCCTATTAAGGAAATGCAGCGTTCCTCGCACCAAACTAAGACCGCGTTGACGAGGCCCCTTACCGCAAATGGCGCAGACAATCAGACGCGTCTTTCCTCATGGATCGCTCTCACAAGTATTCATCAACGAGCTTTTCAATTTCCTGGGAAGCTCGATGGCCGATCGGCGGTCCGCTGAGGCTGATGGTAATGAGCGGCCCGCGCTTCAGTCTGTCTCGCGTTTTCTCTCCTCTCACTGCAACAACAATTACTACTTCAATCGCATTCATTTGGGCCCCATAATTGACTAGTATAATTTACAGCGCTGTGCTTTCCTGTTATGAAAACCTGATTGGTTTTTAGTGCAATCAGAGTCGCTGGGGCTCGTTTGGAGATCCGCAGAGAGCACATGTGCAGCGAATGAGGTAAAACAGACTGAATGTGTCGAGAAGATGCTGTTCAAATCAATTACCGGCCATCCGAATGGAGATCAGTTTGATGCTTTGCTCTCAGTGGCTTTTAGGAGGAAATGTGGTGTTAACATTGTTGCCGGTGAACTTTAAACTTTGGTTTTCTTGACATGAGACAATCGTGACACCTCTGTTATGTTCTAATGGTATTCAATCAATCAATCAATCAATCTATCTATCTATCTATCTATCTATCTATCTATCTATCTATCTATCTATCTATCTATCTATCTATCTATCTATCTATCTATCTATCTATCTATCTATCTATCCCTCCATCCATCCATCCATCCATCCATCCATCCCTCCCTCCATCCATCCATCCTTTCCTCTCTCCCTCCCTTCCTCCATCCATCCCTTCCTCCTTCCCTCCCACCCTTCATCCATCCATCCCTCCCTCCCTCCCTCCCTCCCTCCCTTCCTCCATCCATCAATCCATCCATCCCTCCCTCCATCCATCCATCCATCCCTCCCTCCATCCCTTCCTCTCTCCCTCCCTTCCTCCATCCATCCCTTCCTCCTTCCCTCTCTCTCTCCCTCCCTCCCTCCATCCATCCATCCATCCATCCATCCGACCACCCACCCATCCTTCCATCCATCCATCCATCCATCCATCCCTCCCTCCATCCATCCATCCATCCATCCATCCATCCACCCACCCTTCCATCCATCCATCCATCCCTCCCTCCATTCATCCATCCATCCATCCATCCATCCATCCATCCATCCATCTATCTATCTATCTATCTATCTATCTATCTATCTATCTATCTATCTATCTATCTATCTATCTATCTATCTATCTATCTATCTATCTATCTATCTATCTATCTATCTATCTATCTATCTATCCCTCCATCCATCCATCCATCCATCCATCCCTCCCTCCATCTATCCTTTCCTCTCTCCCACCCTTCCTCCATCCATCCCTTCCTCCTTCCCTCCCACCTTTCATCCATCCATCCATCCATCCATCCATCTATCTATCTATCTATCTATCTATCTATCTATCTATCTATCTATCTATCTATCTATCTATCTATCTATCTATCTATCTATCTATCTATCTATCTATCTATCTATCTATCTAACGATTCTATTTAAGTAGGATTCTCATTTTGTTTGAACTTTTCTTATAAAACAACACGCATTTCTCGAGCGCTTTGGTAACATTTACATTACCAAGGTCTCCAACTCAAAGCCAAGGCGGCGGTTGTCATATTGGATGAGAATGAGTTATAAAGGAGGGAGCGCTGCTATGCAATCACCATAGAGACACTATTAATCTTGTTTTTTTTTATTTTTTTTGCATCTGCACTTGCAAGGTCGATCATAGCTGTGTTAAGAAAGTTATTTTCTGCAACTTAGTTAAAAAGAAGAGGAAGAAGAAGAAGACGAAGAAGAAAAGAGTGGCATTGACAGTGAGTTATAAACAATTTAAAGTGTTAAAATATTACATGTTGTCTTATTTAGTTAGGTCACTATAATTCAATGTTGAATTATATGTTGTTTGTCAGCCCAATGGGAAATGTAAGATTGTGAGGGAAACCAGTCGATAAACAGTCAATTATATTTGCTGAAAAGGTGAAAATGTAATTTTTTAAACATTGCATCATTCTGAAAATGTACACATATATATACATTTTTGGAGATCCTGAATTATATAGCCAGAAGTACGCGTGGTACATTTCATCTTTAAACTGAATTCTACGGGGCGGTATGACGCTGTTTCTTTTCGTGCTTATTACCTGCGGAATACCTTTGTGTAGATGGCTTTCCTGCTTTTACCAGTTTGCTCAGTTTGAGATGCAGAGAGCAGTTGACCACGATGACGGGGTTTTAATCTGACAAAGAACGGTTCCAGAAAGCAGGTAAGACAAAAACAAAAGCCAAAAAATAAATAAAACAAGCAGGTAAATAACAGGGTGAGAATGTGGTAAAATCTGAAAACGTGGTAAAAATCAGGCTGTCTTGATGGATTTTCTTTTTCTGGATTGCGTTTGAAAACCCTCTTTGTTGGGTTTAGGGAAGTGGGTGAATGCTGGTCAATCTGTTTTTTTTTAGACATTATCGGTTGGGTTTAGAAAGGGAGTGGGTGGGGGAATCGGTCGGTCAGTAAGTCGCCAGCGGCCTTTGGTGGATTTACATGTAAAGAGCAGGTGCGAATAGCACTCACGAGAGAAATTCGAGATCTCAAAAAGCATACACAGCAGCCGCTGGTGGATTCATGAAAACAAAAAACATACCTCCTGGTACATATTTGGTGCTCTCCAGAAATGTATATAGGGGTAAGTAATCAGAATGAGCATGGGTTGTAAAAAAGTTCTCTTGTTTAGTCAATTGTTGTCAAATAATCTGGATCATGTATAGACCTGAAAAGAGCTATTTCGGCACTTGGCTTTATATGCAGTTATACATGCTTTTGTTTTCTTAGACAAAGTCATAGCTCATAGTGTCAGCCGACCAACACACTGGTCCTGGAAAAATAGGTGGAGGAAAGATGATTTCCCACAAGACCCTCACAGTGGTGTATTATGCAAGGAGCGCAGTGCTTTTCATAAAACATTGATCACCAAGGCTTTTCCTAACCATGTTGGAGGTTTGATATTATCAAAGGGGCAAAAACCGTAACTAATCATCTCAGACTTCATTTACGCATTTTATTTTTTATATTTCAAGATGTTACTAAATTATCAAAAGAGGGTCACGGTTCGCCTCGAACTCTCAGCGCAATCCAATTCAAGTCAGGAAAGGAGAAAGAAATAATAATAATAAAAAAAAGGAAAGTTCATCCAAGGGAATTAGTGTTCAGCCCGAGCAGTTAATTGCTTTGATTGATTTTTTTTTCTCTCATCTGTTCTCCATCGTGGCTCCATCTCTTTCTCTCAGTCCGTCTGGGGTGGAGGTTATTTTCAAGGAAAGCTCCTCCGTTTCTCCCAGTCGTAAGATCGCTGTCTTCCTACTGGGACTTTGACTGAAACCGAATCCGCAGACATGCTCTTCCAGCACCACTGGCCTGTTTCCAGATATCTAGAGCTAACACACACACACATACGCACACATACATGTTAGTATTGGAGGTTTCCTCTCCAAAGATGTAATCCATTTTGTAAAGTAAAAAACACTGATTATGGTCGTACCCCACCTTCCCTTAAAACCACAAGAAATCTGTGGCAAAATATCTTTTGAATGTAAAGAGACCCAGTTATTATTGATTTTGAATTACAAGGACATCAAACATGTTATTGTAAAAAATAGGAGTACAACTATAGTCATTATACAAAACTGTCCTTGGAAACCACCAAAACCAGTACACACACACACATTAGTATTAGTGGTTTACAGGGACTCTCCATAGACTTAATGTATTTTATACAGTAAAAAACACTTATTTTGGCCCTACCCCTAAACACTTACCTGTGGAATAATATCTTTTTAAAGTCAAAATATCCTGTTCTTTATGATTTTAAATCTTTTTGAATTACAAGGACATCAAACATGTCCTTGTAAACCACAATTTTAGAGTACAACTACAGGTCATGGCCATGTCACTATAAAAAACTGTCCTTGTAAACCAACAAAACAGTACACACACTAGTACTGGTGGTTTACAGGGACTCTCCATAGACTTAATGTAGTTTAAATAGTAAAAAACACTGATTATAGCCCTACACCTAAACCCTCACAAGAAACCTGTGGGATAATGTATTTTGAATGTCAAAAGATCCCGTTAATTATGATTTTGAAGTGTTTTAAATAACAAGGACATCAAACATGTTCTTGTAAACTACAGAAATAAGTAAAACTATAGGCCATACCCATGTCATTATACAAAACCCATGTCATTATACAAAACAGTTCCAGCAAAACCAGTACACACATACACACACATTAGTATTGGTGGTTTAAAGGGACTCTCCATAGACTTAATGTATTTTATACAGTAAAAAAAAAACAACACTTATTTTGGCCCTACCCCTAAACACTCATAAGAAACTGGAATAATGTCTTTTTAATGTCAAAATATCCTGCTCTTTATGATTTTAAATATTTTTGAATTACAAGGACATCAAACATGTCCTTGTAAACCACATTTATAGAGTACAACTATAGGTCATACCCATGTCACTGTAAAAAGCTGTCCTTGTGAACCACCAAAAACAGTACACACACTAGTATTGGTGGTTTACAGGGACTCTCCATGGACTTAATGTATTTTATACAATAAAAAAACCCTGGTTATGGCCCATCCCCTAAACACTCACAAGAAACCTGTGGGATAATGTCTTTTGAATGTCAAAAGATCTCGTTAATTATGATTTTGAAGTGTTTTGAATTACAAGGACATCAAACATGTTCTCGTAAACCACAGTAATAAAGTACAATTATAGGTCATACCCATATCATACGAAACTGTCCTTGTAAACCACCAAAACCAGTACACACACATTAGTATTGGTAGTTTACAGGGACTCTCCATAGATGTAATGTATTTTACACAGTAAAAAACGTTATGTTTTTACTATTAATCCCAACTCACAAGAAACCTGTGGCAAAATGTGTTTTAAATGTCAAGAGACCCGATTAATTAAGATTTAAAAGTGGCAAAAGTAGAATTATACAATATAAGGTTATTAAAACAAAAAAGGAAACCAAAATGAAAGTAAACACACACACACACACACACATACACATGCAGCTTAGCTCTGCCTGTTACTGTTTTTGGAAGATGAATATTGATTGTGCCGTTGTTACAGCACTAGTCTCTGTCTTCCTCTCTCTGCTTCAGTGTCACCGGGGACGGGAGACATTGGCCCCTAATAATAGGCCAGTAAGAACACCTCTCTACTCTGGAGACACGGAGCAAGTTTCATTCTGTCCTCTCCTGCTCTGGAAGATTGGATCGCGGACCACTAAAGGCTTCTGTCTCAGGATAGACATGAGATTCTGTGTGACAACGCTGTATTCCGTCCATCTTTCCTGCTTTTCCGTGAGCTGCTGTGCTTCGCCATGAAAACTCAACTCATAGGGGTTTGGGTTTAATTTAAGACTATATGCCACATTACTTTAATTTAAAACTGAACTATTATTTTAAATGAAGGGACACTTCTCATTTACTACACAAAAGCTATTTCAAAACTTACATTTTAAAAACCACTGTGCAGTGATGGATGGACTAAAGAAAAAAGTAAGTTTTTGAGTGTAGGTACATTTTTACCTGATAAACGGCAACTTGTGATACTAAATAATGCTTTATATCTACAAACAACTAATATAGTTGACTGTAATATAGACTTGTTTATTGATTGATGAATTTATTTATTGATTTATCGACTTATTTATTTATTGCAAACCAGCAAATTTATAATGGTAAAAGATGCCATTTATTTATTTATTTATTTATTTATTTATTTATTTATTTATTTATTTATTTATTTATTTAATGCATACTTCAGCAAATTTATCAAAATAAAGTAAAACAATAATCAATCATTTATTTATTTACTTACTTATTTATGTTTTGCATACTTCACCAATGTTCAATTATTTATTTATTTATTGCATATTTAAGCAAATTTATAATGGTAAAATACACCAATATTTAATCATTTATTTATTTATTTATTTAATCGTTCGTTCGTTCGTTCGTTCATTTATTCATTTATTTATTTATTTATTTTCTTATTTACTTACTTGTTTATGTAGTATATATTGCATACGTCACCAGTGTGCAATCAATTATTTATTTATTTACTTATTTGTTTGTTTATTTATCTATTCATCTATTTATTTGTTTATCCATTTATGTAACTATTTATTTATTTGTTTATTGGATACTTGTTCAAATTTATAATGGCAAAAGACACATTAATCTCATTAATCAATTATAAATTAAATCCAACTGCCTTAAATTCATAAAGTAAATCACCTCAATGATTTTTGAGTTGATAAAACTCATTTAAAAAGAAACCAGAGTTTACTGAAGCATTTAAATCTTACTGAAATCATTTTTGAAAGTTTCAAAATCTTATTAATATATGAGATCTGATTACAATGTACAGTGGGTTCAAAATCTGTCACTGAAAGTAAATCTCCAGTACTGCTGATTCAACATATGTTTTACGCTGCTGCAACCCATCACTGGCAAACACCCATACACTCTTCAATTCACTAATAGCGCACGTCTTTGGATTGTGAGGGAAACCGGAGCACCCTGAGGAGAACCACGCCAACACGGGGAGAACATGCAAACTCCACACAAAAAAATGCCACCTGACCCAGCCGGGGCTTGAACCAGCAACCTTGCTATGAGATGATCGTGCTAACCACTGTGCCTCCGTGAGACCTGTTACAATGTTAATGTTTTGAAAGTAAATTTCAAGATTATGCAGCAATCATGTATGTTTTTTTAATTTTTTATTTTTTTTGTGTATTTTACATTGGTATAATGTTCGGGACGCACAACTGTTCTGACCTGACCATTGAAATGGACAACAAATAGGTGTAGGCTGTTGAATTTTTATTATTATAATTTGGTCTCAAAACTGTTTCTCCACAAACACTTCCTGTTCACTTTACTCACGTAAACCCTCCCGTTTTTGCCGAAATTCTCCCATATTTTACCATTCTATCCCATTTTCTTTACATTAAAACTGTAAGTATTAATGTAAGTATTAATAATTTATACTTATATTGATACTTCTTAATACATAGATGGTCACCTTTCAAATGCAACCTCTGAACCAGTGAATGCTTGTATAAGCGCTGACTGACAGACGCGCTCCGTACAATAAACTGATCCTTGATCAGCGTCTGTACGCGCCATTTAAAGTGACACCTCTGTTATCAAACAAGTGAGCAGCAAACGAATCTCATGTTTTGTTTTGTTTGATAACAGAGGTGTCCCTGTAAGAATGCACAGACTAATAATGAAGCATTCCATTACTTTAGACTTTTTGTTTGTGCTCATTCAAGAGAAAATTAGCTGTTTAAAATAAAACATGCTGGACGGAAATGTTTACATATTATTCAGTGTATTTATCTGTTTAAACATACACCCGCTCCTCTGTGCTCCTCTGTAAATGGCGTGTACAGAAGCTGATCTGAGATCAGTTTATTCTACGGTGCGCGTCTGTCAGTCAGCGCTTATACATTCACTGGTTCAGAGGTTGCATATGAAAGGCGACAGTCGACGCACAGTATTAATGTAAAGAAAGTGGGATAGAATAGTAAAATAAGGGAGAATTTCGGCAAAAACGGGAGGGTTTACGTGAGTGAAGTGAACAGGAAGTGTTTGTGGAGAAACAGTTTTGCTAGAGAACACAAATCATCTTTGGGAGATAACGCAAAACTCTGTGAGGGAACGCAAAGCATTTTTGCGAGGGAACGCAAAACTTTGCGAGAGAACGCTAAAACTTAGAAATATATATTTTCCTCCCACCCATTTTTTTTTCCACCTATCATTATTTTTTTCTCCCAGCCAATTTTTTTCTCCTCTACTACGTCCCTTCCGGGGTTCCTTACATTTATAGGAGCCTCAAGAACTGTGAAAACATACTCAAAACATACACATGTTTGCATGTTCCCCACTTGTTGGCGTGGGTTTCCTCTGGGTGCTCCGGTTTCAACCACAGTCCAAAGACATGCACTATGGGTGAATTGAATAAACTAAATTGGCTGTTGTGTATGTGTGTGTATGAGTGTGAATGAGTGTGAATGAGTGTGGATGGATGTTTCCCAGTACTGGGTTACAGTGGGAAGGGCATCCGCTGTGTAAAACCTATGCTGGAGTAGTTGGTGGTTCATTCTGCTGTGGCAACCCCTGATGAACAAAAGGGACTAAGTCAGAGGATAAAATAAAATAAAATAAAATAAAATAAAATTAAATTAAATTACATTAAATTAAATATTTTGTGGATTTCTTTTGACTGAAAATCAGTGTTATTATGCTAATTATTATTGTCTTAACTTCTTTGAATAATAAAACTTAATAAAAATAAATAAATACAGTTTTAAATTGAATAGTTATTATTTTAATCAACTATCAGTTACTGCAAAAAATGCATGAAATGACAACCTGTATTATATTTTATAAAAAAAAAAAAAAAAAAAAAAATATATATATATATATATATATATATATATATATATATATATATATATATATATATATATATATATATAATCAGTAGTTAATCAACAAAGAAAAAACATTGTTTTATTAAATTTTTTTAAAGTTGAACAGCTGTTATTTGAATCAATTATTAATGCATGCCAAAAATGCCCGAGATGTCAACCTGTATATTTTATTTTAAAAATGTTTTATTATCAGTAGTAAATTAACATTCGTTCACTCACCTCCGGGGTTCCGTACATTTATAGGAGCCTCAAGCAGGGCCGGACTGGGACAAAAATTCAGCCCTGGCACTGTAGCCACATCAGCCCACATTACCACACCGACACAGCCCCACCGACGGACACGCACATTCAGTATTTAATTTGGTGTACAGATGGTAAAATAATATGACATTCTTGCCAGATTTTGATAACGTCCGGGTGACCTCGAATTGGGTCGGCCAATCTTGAAATCAGGCGTTTAAATGCTTAACATTTATAATTATTAGTATTATTATTTATTATTTTTTTTATCAACATCATAATATCAAATCTAGCAAGAGATAAAGGCTGCCTGCACGTAAAAACAATACATATTAAAAAAAAAAAAAAAAAATCTGACCGGCCCACATTTAAAAATTGGTCCGGCCCTTCTGGCATTTGCCAGAATTGCCAGATGGCCAGTCCGCCCCTGGCCTCAAGAACTGTGAAAACATACTTGAGTCTGAAGGGGTTAAACTTGACTCTCACAGGAAACAAAATCAGCATTTTTACATTTTCATAAATCATACAGAAGGATTTTTACTAGAATAAAGGTGACTGTACAAGTGTGTGAGTTGTCTATTTTCTAAAAGGATTCAAGTGTGACTCATTCAATGGAATAAGGCTCAAGTTATATTCAATTTATATTTAAAAAAACGTTTTATAATCCCTCTCCTTTTTCAGTTTGGAAATGCGTTCTCAATAACCTTTGGAACAATTCAGCCGAATGAAAATGACATTTTTCATGTGTCACACTTATAAAGATGACATGTAACCTAGATTTTGAACAAAAAAAAATATATATATATACTTACAAAAAGTACATTTAAGTAAAAGAAAAAAAGTAATTGAAGCACTTTGGAAGTACAATGCTGTCTGACTTTACTTTTAGAGAGAAAGAGAGAGAAAGAATATAGTCTTACAGTCGTGCCCTGACATATTTTATGCTTTTTTTTTTTGTACCTTTCCATAACCCCATATCTTAATACTAGGCTGAATTACCCGAGACCATCAAAACTGTTATATCACACACATTCTCCATTGAAGGATTTCTCAAGACCCCCTAGATAAGCCATTTAATTTCCGCCTGTGGCTGCGAACACTGCGAGAATACAATTATTTTATCAAAGTTGTCGTCTTATGACTAAATTCTTGAGCTACTGGGATTTCAATGAACTTAAAAAACGAATAACAATTCTGTCATTTTCATTAAAAGAAAAGAAAAAAGTCATCCACACTTTTAAAACATTCATTTGCATAAGCATATAAGGAGCTTATATTTTGGTCACTAAAGTCTTTATGTGAAAAATGATTTGCCTGTTATTTGCATTGAAAGTCGCATTCGTTAAAAATTCTCCACGTTCAAATTATAAGTTGAAATCATGTCAGAATCTCAGTCCTGAAAACTTCGCTTTATGCCAGGTAATTTGTCTCTCTCTCTCTTTGTTTTTTTTTTTTGTTTTTTTGCTGGTGTTCTTCATTATGAATCTTTTACTTCTCATAAGTGTAACCTTTAACAGAAGCCATCGCTCAACTCGGCTTACACTAATTGGGGAGTTTTTGCAAGTGTTTTGAAGACGATTTGTTAAAATGTTGAATTAATAAAATCCTAAGCATGTATGCAGCACCGTCTAAACAAATATTGCCCCTAGTTTTCTCCCAGAAGTGCCAATAAGTGGCCGATCTTAAAGGAATAGTTCACACAAAAATTAAAATGATGTCATCATTTACAGTACTCGCCATTTACTTCTTCGATATCTGTTTGCTTTCATCTGTTGAGCAAAAAAATAAGTCATTTTGAAGAATGTTGGGAACTATTGACTTTTATAACCTGCAACCATTGATTTTCATACGATTTGTGGTCTTGCCTATTGGTAAAAAAAAAAAAAAAAAAAAAAAAATATATATATATATATATATATATATATATATATATATATATATATATATATATATATATATATATAAAGAAAATAAAGAATGTTGGGAATCTGAAACCATTGACGTTCATAGAATTTGTAGTCCATCTTTTTGGAGAAAAAAAAGACTATATTTAAAAATATTTTTGAAAGCTTTTTTTGACAGCTGCAACCCATCACTGGGAAACATCCATACACACTCCTACAGTACAGACAGTTTAACCAAAAAAAAAAAGAAAAAGAAAAGATATTACAAAGAAAAGAAAATATTTTAAATGATAAATTGAATATTAGGAACCTGTAACCATTTACCATAGTATTTGTAGTCTTGCTTCATTCATTCATTAATTTATCTTCTTTTTGGCTTAGTCCCTTTATTAATTCGGGGTCGTCACAGCAGAATGAACCGCCAACTTATCCAGCACGTTTTTATGCAGTGGATGCCCTTCCAGCCTTGCTGTGAGGCGACACCACTATCTACTGCGCCACTGCGTCACCTGTAGTCTTGCATATTAAACAAAAAAGAAGAAGATTAAAAAAAATAAAAAATGATGTTTTGAAAAATGCTGGAACCTGTAACCACTGACTTTCATATATTTGTGGCTTTGCTTATAGGGCAAAAAAAGAAGAAAATATTTTAAAAAGAAGATATTTTTAAGAACGTTGGAAACTTGTAACCATCGACTTTCATACATCTGTGGTTTTGCTTATTGGATCAAAAAGAATATATATATATATATATATATATATATATATATATATATATATATATATATATATATATATATATATATATAAAAATAAATATATATATGTGTGTTTTGATGAACATCGAGAACATTGAGTATTTGTGTATTACTTATTAGACAATATATATATATATATATATATATATATATATATATATATATATATATATATATATATATATATATATATATATATATATATATATATATATGACAATTACACAGAAGCTAAAATATTTTGAGGAATTTTGGGATCTGTAACAATTGACACATAGTGGTTTTGCTCATATTGGACAAAAAAGAAGATATTAAAGAAGGTTTTTAATAAAAAAAAGAAGATATTTTGAAGAATGTTGGGAACCTGTAAAAAGAAAGAAGATATTTCTATTAAAAAGAATAACTTGTAAGCCTTGACTTTCATAGCATCTGGGGTTTTGCTTATTGGACCCAAACACCTCTCGGGCAAAAACCTGTCTAACATTTGATGATAATCTTCAGTCAAAAATTCTGGGGTGATTTTTAATAGCATCCTCTCATGTCAGTGGTTACAGGTTTTCAGCATTCTTCAAAACATCTACTTTTGTGTTTGACAGAAAAACAAAACTCAAAGATCTGGAACCACTTCAGGGTGAGCACTGTACATAGTGAGTTAATTGTTATTTTTGGGTGAACTGCCCCCTTAAAGTGTGTTTTCTTTATTTTAGGAAGTGTGTATGAATTCCAAGCTCTTTTACATATGAGCCAAAGTGTAGAGGGTCATTACCGCAGCTCCTTTCCTCGTCATTATTTCCGTATCTCTCTGAAAATGAAGCAAACTCAATTATCCAGCCACGTTTTGGCCCTCTGATGAATCTCCAAATTATGCTTTTTAGCCCGTTAAATTTTTTATGCAAGCATTATATCTGGAGTTTAACTGCAAGTACCATTTTATTGAATATATCATTGAGAACTATATTTAAATATGAAGTGGACAGTGGTGAAATAGATAGTAGATTATATTTAATTGACAAATTACTTTAGCCGTGATTAGTTTTTCTGCAGATTAGTCTTTGTAATGTGATCCTACATGCAAATGTGCTGCCGACCGGCTATTTTCAGCTTTGTAGTTATGAAGCTTTAATTATTCATGATTTATAAAGTTAAAAGACGAAGCCGCAGGCAAACGCATATAGTCATTTTACCGTAAAGCTTCAGAAGTTAAAAACAAAGTTCTGTTGTGCTGCTTAAAGTAAATATGGATCAAGTGATAAGCTCAATTCGCAAGCACGCTTATTTGTGTTCATTCATATGTTTGCTGATGAATTTTGAACGAAAAGCACAATTTAATTGCATTGGTGGTGATGATAATAATAATAATAATAATAATAATAATAATAATAATAATAAACACTGTTGCCTCACAGCAAGAAGGTCGCTGGTTCGAGTCTACATGTTTGCATGTTCCCCACTTGTTGGCGTGGGTTTCCTCTGGGTGCTCCGGTTTCAACCACAGTCCAAAGACATGCACTATGGGTGAATTGAACAAACTAAATTGGCTGTTGTGTATGTGCGTGTATGAGTGTGAATAAGTGTGTATGGATGTTTCCCAGTACTGGGTTGCAGCAGGAAGGGCATCCGCTGTGTAAAACCTATGCTGGAATAGTTGGTGGTTCATTCTGCTGTGGCGACCCTTGATGAATAAATTAAATTAAATTAAATTAAATATTTTGAGGATTTCTTTCCCGACTGAAAATCAGTGTTATTATGCTAAGCATTATTGTCTTAACTTCTATGAACAGTAAAAACTTAATAAAAAAATTATAAATAAAATTTTAAATTGAATAGCTATTATTTTAATCAATTATCAGTTCCTGCAAAAAAAAAAAAAAATGCATGAGATGGCAACCTGTATTATATTTTATTTTATATGAATATAAAATATCAGTAGTTAATGAACAAAGAAAAAACATTATGTTTTATTTTATTTTTTTAAAGTTGAACAGCTGTTATTTGAATCAATTATTAATGCATGCCAAAAATGCTCGAGATGTCAACCTGTATATTCATTCATTCATTCATTCATTCATTCATTCGTTCATTCATTCATTTTCTTGTCGGCTTAAGTCTCTTTATTAATCAAAATATATTTTTATTAATTAAATATTTAATTAACATTCATTCATTCATTAATTTTCCTTTTGCTTAGTTTCTTATTTATCAGGTGTCACTGCAGCGGAATGATCCACCGATTTCAGCACATTTTATACAGCGGATTCTACGTACAACAGCCACAACCGAGTACTGGTACACAGAGATGACTTAAAAAGTTTTAAGTCATGCCACATACAGTTGAAGTCAGAATTATTAGACCCCCTTTGAATTTTTTGTCTTTTTTAATTATTTCCCAAATGATGTTTAACAAAGCAAAAAAAAAAAAAAAACATTTTCACAGTATGTCTGATAATATTTTTTCTTCTGGAGAAAGTCTTATTTGTTTTATTTTGGCTAGAATAAAAGCAGCTTTATTTTTTTAAAAAAACCATTTTAAGGTTTAAATTTTTAGCCCCTTTAAGCTAAAATTTTATCGATGGTCTACAGAACAAACCATCGTAACTTGCCTAATTACCCTAACCTGCCTACTCTCAAGGCAGTCGTTGCTGATTTGCAACAGTTAAAAATGAACTACCTTATTACTCCACATACATATTTTACGAGTTGTTTTTTTACTCAAAAGTACCACTGCAGGACTTACTTACTTACTTACAAAAGACAAAAACTGTTTCTTGGAGTACCACATGACAAATTGACTTGGAAACATGATCTACTCAATGAAGATTTGAGATATTGGATTTGGATCCCATATTGTTTTTGTTGTTGTTCTGCCACTGAAAAGCAATTTGTTACATTGTTTGAAAAGGTGTATATAAAAAGTTATTGTTCATATCATATTAAGTCGTCAGTGTCTAATTACCACACTGGGCCAATGTTGCAAATCTGCAACATCCTAGAACGCCTTGCATGTGAAGGTCTCTCTAAAAAAAAAAGTCAGGATTCTATTGTACTACCCTAATTAACCTAGTTAAGCCTTTAAATGTCACTTTAAGCTGTATAGAAGTGTCTTGAAAAATATCAAGTAAAATATTCTTTACTGTCACCATGGCAAAGATAAAATAAATCTGTTATTAGAAATGAGTTATTAAAACTATTATGTTTAGAAATGTGTTGAAAAAAATCTTATCTTCGTTAAACAGAAATTGGAGAAAAAATAAACATGGGGTGAATAATTCAGGGGGGCTAAAAATTCTGACTTCAACTGTATTACTGAAAAAAGTGTTGCATGCAGAACTCACCTTGGGATTATAAGGTTCTATCTACTTTCTGAATGATTTTGAGATATGGAGTTTCAAAGTTTTTGCATTCCATAGCAAACATTATGTGTATAACATTTGTTTTTTTTACATAAAGTCTTAAGAAACATCCCATAATATAAATAAGTTGTCAATTAATAAGAATATGTCAATAACTAAATTTTGACAAAAATGTCAGATAGAACCTTATAATTCTAAGGTGACGAACTGTTGCAAACAAATTATTTGTGTTGAATTTAAACAAACAAATTAAGTTTAATAATGTTCAACTTAATT
>NC_141026.1:6165000-6187500 GCF_052040795.2 Danio rerio
AATGTAAAGTTATACGGCCGAGTCTCTTTGGGAAAGAACTGATTTCCTGTGAGTTATTAAATGATATCCGTGCAAGAGCTCTTATAATATTTGCATGAAATATTTAATAATTTGACCACAAAGCTCATTTTGTCTTAATTTATTATTATGTTTTACATTTGAGCGAAATTGGGCTTATTAGCCACCTTGTTTTATAATCTCCTGATGAAACCAGACCTCCGACGCTATTAAATCTTTCACCTGTTAAATCTTCTAATATAAATAGAGTGGAAATGAGGACATTTTTCCCCTATTAAAATGGCTGTTCTTTTTATATGTGCTCTTTTAATATGCTTTCCATCGGAAATGAATTAAAAGAGCAAAGCTATTTTTACTCACTGATATGGTGCAAGAAGTCAGTGTTAACTCTGGAAAAAAAATGACCTTCAGAAAGTTTTAATTCTGTTCATTTAGGGCATGATATTCACTTAGAAGTTTGCAAATGTGTTCTGTAAGTGTGAGAAAGAGCTGTGAGAGAGTGAAATGTGTGGTCCAAATGAACTCTCACTGCACTGGCAAATTTTAAAAGCTGAACACTGGCTTACTGCTACCTGATCAGGGTATTTAATATGTTAACAAATATATTCTATAAAGCAAAATGCTAGACTGTTGTCAGATGACCTCAATTTTTGAAGGTGAGTGGCATTTTTCAATAAATCATTATTATTATTAATAAAACGAATATACACACTAATAATTATGAAAATATTTTTTTAATTCTAAGTATTATTATTATTATTAATAGAATGCATACGCAAACTAATAATTATGAAAATATTTTTAGAATTCTAATAATAATAATAATAATAATAATTATTATTATTATTATTATTATTATTAACAACACACTGAGTATTATTATTAAAAACAACAAAATTAATAATAATAATATTAACAACAACAACAATGATAATAATAATAAAATAATAGAAATAATAATAATAATAATAATAATTATTATTATTATTATTATTATTATTATAACAATAATAACAACAACTACAACAACTACAACAATAATAATAATAATAATAATAATAATAATAATAATAATAATAATAATAATAATATTAATAATGAAAGAAGCAAATAACTATTATTAAAACATCAAACTAATTATTATTGTTATTATTATTACAATTACTACTACTACTACTATTATTATTATTATTAGTAGTAGTAGTAGTAGTAGTAGTATTGATACTAACAGGATGAATATGCAAAAAAATAACTGCTGTATTAGTAATAATAAAAATAATATAACAATAATTATTAAAACATTTTTTTCTAATATCAATTTATCAATGAATACTTTTCTTAAATAAATATTATTAACACACTGATATGATGACAACAACAACAACAACAACAACAACAACAACAACAATCTAAATCTGTTAAAATCGAATACTATTAGATTTAATCTGTTAAATGACACTGATGTGGTATAAATGTATCTAACTGTAGACAAAGCCAATTAGTTCAATTCTATGATATTGGTATTACTATAGTTCTGCAGCTAGTTTTAGCTCATTCAAAAAACATTTGCTGTTTGTTCAAACTACATTTTTATAATAAGCTGATACAGCACAAATCTTGAAGTTTTTTGTGACAAATTTATTTAACTTAACCACTTACGTTTGTATATATATATATATATATATATATATATATATATATATATATATATATATATATATATATATATATATATATATATATATATATATAAATAATTTTATTGTTTCCAGTTGTCAATTGACAAATCAATTGTGTGGAACCTAGAATTTTTTTTACAGTGAACTAATTCTTTACCAAAGTACCATCTTTACAAAATAAAGCTGAATAACAATGATAGAAAATTACTGAAAAAATGTTTTTAGAATTGGATTGAAATGTAATTCATTCAATGTATTGTATTCATTCAATTTATTATACAATTTTTGGTTTTTGCAGTGTCCTGTCTAGTGGATGAGCACTCAAAATTGCAACATGGGCTCATTTTAAAAGCGTAGCCCTATATACATTTCTGGAGATTGGGAATTACGCAGATATAAGTATGTATGGCAGCATTTTACCTTTAAAGCACTTTTCGTGTTTACCAGCTGACCGCTTACCTCCTTATAGATGCATACCAGTTACCAGTTTGTCCACGTTGTCGTACGTTGGCAGACTTGAGACGCAGAGAGGAGTTGACCACGACAACGGGGCTCGAATCCGAAGAAAATCAATTCCAGAAAGCAGGTAAGACAAAAACAAGAGGCAAAAGAATAATAAACAAGTAAATAACAAGGTGAGGATGTGGTAAAATCTGAAAATGTGGTAAAAATCAGGTGAGGGCTTTTTTTTGGATAGCTTTTGAAAACATTGAGGAAACTTAAGTATTTAAATTTTTGTCAGTTTAGTGGCTAATTCGTACAAATTTGTTTCAGTCGTACGAAAATGTACGATTTTAAAAAAGAGGCGTGGCACCCAACCCCGCCCCTAAAACCAACGGTCATTGGGTGATGAGCAAATCGTACTAAATTGTATGAATTAGATCATACGAATTCATACGAATTAGCCACTAAATCAAAAAGTTACGAATTGTCATGAGATTGCGTTGGTAGAGCAGGTGCGAATGGCACTAGAAATATGAGATCTCAAAAAAAAAACGTACACAGTGGCCTCTGGTGGATTTGTGAACACAAAAACTGCAAAAAAGTACCTCCTGGGACATATTCGTCTTCAGAAATATATGCAGGGGTACCGAATCAGAATGAGCCTGAGTTGTTAATATGAGTTGAACCAAGACAATTCTCACATTTTTTTGGGACAACTCAATGGTTTTATCTTCAACCCACCTTATTTTGTCCCCTTGAAAGTAACTTAATGGATTTATGTTGGGACAACATGGAGGAATTGTGTGGAACCCAGTAATTTTTACATTGAGGCACAGATCTGGGTCTCCTATAGGCCCACCAGAGCAATATTTGCTGGCGTGTGCTTCTACAGATCAGCATGGAAGAAGGTCACTGGCAGCTCGTGCTGATGTCTTGATTTACAGCTGAGCTCTGGCCTGATGCACATACTGATAAGATTGTTTCATTGTGTTCTCAGGGACATCTTTTCAAATGTGGTTAGCATTCGAGAGCCCCCCTCTTTCTCTCTTTCTCTCCGGTCTCAACTCTGCTTTGCAATGCAATGCAATATTGTTATAGACCTTAAGGTTGCTTCCTTCGTTCTATAAGCTTTTGATGCGAACAATAAATTTGAGCACAATAATATTTCCGTAATAAAAGTCTCATATGAGAAACGTCACTCCAGCGGCGCTCGAAACGTCACTCCGGTGACATTCGCACCTCAGTCTGCAAGGATCAAGCGTCAAGCTGAGCAATTTTCTGGTATTATCGTGCGCTTGAATGACACAAAACATGAAAGTGGCTTTCGCTGCAATATGCAGAGATGTTTTGGAGTTGCAGCCGCATATAAATCAGCCTCTCTGACACATTTCCAATGGGAAGAAAATGTTTATGTTACACAACTATACTGTACAGTACATGCTTTCCAGATTCATAGAAAATTGAAGTCATTAAAACAGTCAGATTGAGATCAATTCAGTGTGCTTGTTACATTATTTAAAGCATTTACTTATCATAATGTTTCATAATGCAATATTTTACTCAAGTTTAAAAGGGTCGGAGCCATAAAAAATTATTATGTAATTTGTTTAAGCTTAATAATTCACATGAACTGTATGTGGAATGTACATGAAACACTATTTCTTATTCAACACTTGCAAAATGTCTAAACAATATTGTATTGAAAAAAACTTATAAAATAAAATAAAATTTAAATAAAATAAAATAAAATAAATAAACAAAATGTTTTCCACTGTGCATAAATAAAAAAAAATAAATAAATAAAAAATAATTAAATAAATAAATACTTAATTAAAAATAATAAAAAAATAATAATTAATTAGATAGAAAGAAAGAAAGAAAGATAGATAGATAGATAGATAGATAGATAGATAGATAGATAGATAGATAGATAGATAGATAGATAGATAGATAGATAGATAGATAGATAGATAGATAGATAGATAGATAGATAGATAGATAGATAGATAGATAGATAGATTAATTAATTAATTTTAAAAATTCAATGTGCATAAATGAAAATAAAATAAAAATTCAGAAAATAATATAAATAAATAAATAAATAAATAAATAAATAAATAAATAAATAAATAAATAAATAAATTTAATGAAAATTCTCCTTCCTCTCTATGTAGGCTAGTATTTATGAACACAATATGTAGCATGATCCTCTTTCTTTTTCTACTTTGGAGAAGAGAGGAGAACAAAGTCTCACTGCTTGAACTGACTCCAAAATATTTTGCGTTTTTAAGGAATGGATAAAATAATACTTATGTTTACGTGACAAATATTTTGCATTTGAATATTAAAAAAAGCACATACGAAAACTGCGGACTTCAGTGTGCAAAGACCTTTAACTTTGGTCATTATGCAAATTATCTTCTGCATCAGTGGTCAAACAGACTGTCAACTTTACTGATAAAAATGCTAATTGATTACAAGTTGACAGCATATGTACCCATACCTGTCAATACTGGGATGTGAAAATAAGGGATTTGCACCCCCCCCCCCCCTCCCTTCTCCTTTAAAAGATCCCCAAACCACTAAATATGTTCATTTGGAGCTGTTTCATTGTAAATAAACAGTTAAATTGTCAGTAATATGTTTTATTATTTACAAAGAAAAAATAAATATATACATTAGCACCAAATGCATTAGAAAACAGTTCAGCTTATTACAATGATTAGCTGTTATAATGAATTAGAATCAAGCAAATCTCATTAGCTGTTGCTTCACTGTATATTTCACACATTCGGATTAAAGAGCAACGAATAAATCTCTCATTTATTAAAACTTTTTAAAATGTTAATTTTTAAAAAAAATTTTTTTTTGATTACATAAAACAACAGTTGTCATCTAACATTATGATGAAGGCATTCGGCTGCTTTCCTAACTTTTTAGGCTTATTTAAGACTAAATTAGTTGTGTTAAAAAAAAAAAAACACCAAGATCGACATATTTAGATATTATTATTGTTAATTAATGTGTATTATTAATAATTAATGTGTATATGTCTGTTTAAACACGCACCCAAAAGCCAGACTTTCACTCCGCGTGTACAGAATCCGTTTGGGAAAGAGAGTCTATTTATCACTATGGAGCAGGTCAGCTGACAGTCATGCACCATTATATGACTGTTTTGAGGATTGCATAGGAGGGGTGACGGCACCTGTAATAAAAAGGAAAGGGAATCCCACTATTTATATATTTATTTCAAAGTGTTTTTGTGCCTAAACAAAGCGAAAGCACAGAAAAGACTCACATTGAAGAGCACGGGGCGGCCCCTGGTGGTTCGGCGTTATGTGTTGCGTATAGGGAAGCTTGTCTCTTTAATGTTTCTTGATACCCTTCAGAGAAGGACTGAAAATACCTTTATGGGATGGTAGCAGGATAGAACTGTAAAATACGGGAGAATCCTGGGAAAAACGGGAGGGTTGACACCCCTGTTTGAGTAAATCTGAAGTAAATCAGTAAATTTGGAAAGGGGGGCTAAAAGAAATCAAACGTAGCTAGAATATGTGTAATGTCATTTGTAATCAGTAACAGACAAACGTTGAAGTAATCTATGAAGCACTAATTATGTTTCAGCGCAGATCCAAATATGTCAATGTGAAATGTAAGATGAGATGAGGTTGAAAAATCAATGCTTGTTTTTCACTGTATGGCTGAAAGAGAGAGAGAGAGAATTGAAATAGAAAATAAATACTATTCAAGGACATGAGGACGAAGAAAAAAGAAAATACAATTTTGTCTAATGGACTGCAGTTGATAATGGCAGTGACGTTTTTAAAAAGTCAGTAAAGTGACCTTTCTTCAAGAGATTCAGCTGTGGCGCTTTCAGACCAGCTTCTGAACGCTGGCAGAGTCGAGCACAGCATGCTTCGCCTCTCCAAGAAAACCATGAAACTTTGATGGAAAATCATTTCACTACGGGCTCTCCTCTGCCGTTCCCCCCTCCTTCATCTTCCTAAAGGTTGGTTTGATCTTTATCTCTCCTCTCAAAAAACATTTCTGTTTGCCTTTCGGCCTCGTCCTCCATCGTCAATCCTACAGTCTCTGACAGAACGGCTCGACCAATTGATTCCCGCGTGACGGCAAACACCACTAATGGGACAAACAGCCTTAAACGCAGAGCGAGGAGTCTCTATGAGAGGAGCTCAAATCCTCAATCTCTCGAGATTATTACGAGGACGGCTTTGTTTGCTATCGTCTTAATGAGCATCATGGCACATCAGTACCTTCCTCTAAAGTCCCATTAGTGCAGTGAAACACTTTGTTCCTTATTATTTCTCCCTTTCTGCAAGTGCATGCTGTTACTTAACCTCTTAATTGTACTATACACCCCTTAGTTATAATGACAGCAACTCATCTTTAGAGTATGTTTTTGGCTTGTTAATTCCAGCACAATCTCACTACTGACTTGCATATTGACGCCCGGTCAGGACCTCTTCTCATAGCTTATTTATAGTTCAGACTGCACGATTTTTAAAGATGTTGTGTCAAAGATGTTTTCACACTGCTACAATGACTATCTGGGCTAGAGTTTCATCACTGGTGTGTTTACATTGTAGGATGGATTGGCGACATGGGGTTTCACACTGCATGACATTACAATATTCTCCTGAGACCTAGATAATTTTTATTTCTTATTTTTTATTTTTATTTTTTTTTCTGTGATTTCCTACATCCTTTAGGTTAAAAAAGCTCCAATTTAGATTTTTTACATTTTGTTTTTATTTTTATTTTACAGCATGTCCACTGTAGTGGACCACAGAACCATTTTAGTTCAAAACGACCACCACTCAGACAACAAAACTGTACAGGATATGTCTGTAAAGGGATAATAATCCAATATTAATGCAACAAAAACAAAACAAATTTTTCCTTTTGTATTGAAACTCCTGAAACAGTTTAGTCTGAAAGAGAGCCGAACTTAAAAAACACAACAAAAAACTAAAAATAATTGATGTTAATCCAAATCTAATTTAACATAAAAGCACTTTAAAACTAATTGTCATTCTCTAATTGTCTCTAATTCTCAAATTTTCTGATAGTCAGTCTCTAAATCATAGTCTCCCTCAACTACCTTATAAAGAATCCCCTCTGCTTCAGTTCTGCTCCCTACAACATGCAGTCATTAATTTCATTAAGATGGTCCTGGTGTCCACTATAGTGGACATTTAAAAAAGGATGATATTTTGAATCACAAACAAGTTAACAGCTTTGAAAGCTAAATGTATTGTTCCTGACACTTTAATAAACAAATATATATGTAATAATAATAGTAAAAAAACTTTTAAAAAGCTAAATTTTACATTCCTCTCTCCTTCCCATAAAATGGGCTTTTTTTTGTATGTCGGCCATTTTAGATGCAGTGTAAGAAGTGGTTCCTAGCATGCCAGCCAATCCAATGACATATCACTAGAAAGCCCAGGATGTCCTCTGAACAGTACAACAGGACTTGAAAGAGTAGCTAAAAAAATTCAAATAAAATTCATAAAAACGCAATGTCCACTAAGGAGGACACAAGTTTGGACACAACTTTGTTTTGGTGCACAAACTGTCTCACAAGCAAACGCATGCGAGAAATGACATGGAAACAAGGCGAGATCAGGTGGTATATCTTTTGTTATTAACTAGATAAAATCAAATAACTGATTATTTTATCTTTGCCATGATGACAGTGAATAATATTTGACTAGATATTTTTCAAGACACTTCTGTACAGCTTAAAGTGACATTCAAAGGCTTAACTAGGTTAATTAGGCAGGTTAGGGTAATTAAGCTGGGGTGAGTTATTGTATAATGATGGTTTGTTCTGTAGACTATTGATAAAAATATTTAGCTTAAGGGGGCTAATAATTTTGTCCTTAAAATGGTTATTAAAAAAATAAAAAAAAACTGCTTTTATTCTAGCCGAAATAAAGCAAATATTTCATTCTCCAGAAGAAAAAATATTATCAGACATACTGTGAAAATTTCCTTGCTCTGGGAAATATTTAAAAAATCAAAAAAAAAAAAAATCAAAGGGGGGCTAATAATTCTGACTTTAACTGTATATTGTTTACATAATGCTTTCAGCGTATCATAACAGTTTATCACCCAGTGATAAGCACAGTTGTTCTGCAAAATTATTGTTAAAGTGAGCGGCGTTCGTCTGACAGGTCCATTTGCGATAGCAGCCTCCCAATGGATATTGGATAAGACGAAATGGCCAAGCATCCAGAAATGCCAACTGACCTAGTCAAGGCTCGAACCAGCAACCTTTTTGCTGTGAGGCGATTTTGCTACCCACTGCACCACCATGACACCTACTCACTTCATTTTGACATGTTATTTCTGCAAACAGGACGATATTTGTTTTGCTTTTATTGAAAATGTTTTTTTATTTAAAAAACAAGGCTAGAAACAAGACAAAAACTCAAATATAATTTTTTTTTCAATGGAACATGGCATTGAGTTTTATTATCTTCTGAAATCAACTTTAACTCCGATAATACCAGCTAACCGAGCATAAAAATGCACAAGGACAAAGACACTAAAAGTGTTTGACAATAACCTTGAGGACAAGAGGAACAAAGAGGAGAGAGGCAAAAAAGAGAGCTGCAAACATTAGCGCGCTGATTAATTTAGCCTACATTTACATATAATACCTGACACAAGCTGTCTTGACAAACGTTTGCGGTCGCAAATGTTCAGGACTGTAGCTGTACTTGGCAAGCTGCTTCTTCTCTCCTACCATATGGCAGTTTGACAGTGTTTTCTCTGCTAATTAGTACCTTACACATAAGCCAGGGCATCGGACCAAATGTCAAAGCATTCCTCCTATTCTTGCATCAATAATACCGCCTGAAAAAAACACAACAGAAAACAGACAAAGTTCCATCTGTCTCTTTCAAAGTGAGCAAAGTGAAGTTGTGATCAGAGATTTCGGCGTAGGACATTGAGAGAAATGCATTCGGTGAAACTAAACAATGCAATTACCTTGCAAGACTCCGGGTTTATTTGGTTGTTAGGTGCTCGCATTAGAAGGCGTAGCGAACAATAGGGGCTTTCAGAGTAATTCATTCCATCTTTGAACGCAATAGCGTTTACACAATGACCTGGGTTTTAGAAACTGTTTCATTCCCAGGTATTTCTCAGTGGGTTCAGGTTTAAATAGTCACAGAGACGCTTGGAGAGACGAACTGTTGTGTTATTTTGTTTTTAAATGGCCAGTGGTCCGTTCTTCGTATGTGGATTACTCAGTTAGCTGGATTTGGATGTTGACGATTTGACACGATCCAGGATCGTTTCGTTCTTCAAAGCTGATTCGAGAGTTGTTGTCATAGCAACAGTTCTGCTAGCTCAAACCTGATCGGGAGCAGGTTCAATTCATATAAACAGGATTAGATCGGCTTAGTTTGAGCAAAGATAATAAAGAAAGTATGTTCCGAATTCTGATATTTTCTTACAGTATAGTTATATACACTTGGGAAAATTGTACATATTTTTTAACTATATATATATATATATATATATATATATATATATATATATATATATATATATATATAACTAAATAAAGTTATATATAAATAAAGTTAATAATAAAGTTATTAAATATATAATAAAGCTATAGTCATTAATAAAATAAATAAAGTTATACATATTAATAAAACTTATGCAATCTGCACCCTCTAAATGAAAGTAAAAAGACTGCCACCTGGTGGTGCAAAGAGAAAACTTATTGATATGAACTTTTTAGATCACTTTAGTACAATTTGTATATAAAATGCACAATATGTGACTTTTTTTAAAGCAATAATAGATTTATGCAGTCATAAACATGTTTTGATAGTTAATATGCCAGTGATTTGATGCTTCACAAAAGCTGCAGAGGCCTTTACCAATATGAAAATGCTTTTGTAAACAACCAGTTATTCTTTACACCGATTAAAAAATGGCTACTATAATAAAGAAAAACTTTTCTAAATGTAGAACTAAATACACTGATATGCACTGAAATGCATGATGAATACTCTTGACACATGAAAGTGTAAAGCCTGCAGCTCACAACAAATGTGGAAAGTTATTGCGTGTCATATTTAACAAGCCGTTTACTGCTAATTTGATGTAATTTTGCTCACAGGGATAGTTGAATCTTAATCAGATGATGTCATTACGCTGCTGTGCCGTCAGCCAATCGTTGCATTGATGATCATGATTTCGAGGATCGATAGATCTGTCCTTCACAACACACGCAGCGATCTCAGATCAGTTCATCCAGACATTGGCTGTTTCTCAATTCCAAGAACGCAGAGAACGGACTTGTGTTCTTGTGGAGACCGGTCTTGCCATGTGTCCTCGGAAGAACAAACTCAGGAGACCGCGAGGGCAGAGAATGCGTCCTTTGAGAATTGAGATGCTGCGTTCTTCCTGATGGTCACATGACCTTCACGTGTTTTAAATGTTAAATTATTTAAACATTACAGCCTTCATACAACGATTTATTGTTTTTCCCCTTTTCAAAATATATACTTTGCATAAAAACATTATAAATATTTGTTGCACAATATAAATAAAACTGATTTTAATACGAATTTCAGCAAACAAACAACCCTTAATGTGTTTATTACTTTATTAAGATGTCCATGGTAATGTTTACGTTCACCGTTTCATTTAGGGAAACTCCTGAGGTAAATAAGTTATATCTCTGAACTTTAATAATAAATCTAAATAAAATGCAGCGCTTCCCACCTCCAGTCGCAATGACTTCTGGGACTTCCAGTGCGAGTTCGGTGCTCAAGTCTGCATCGTTGCGTCCTCGATATCAAGAACACATCCGGGAAGTTTTATGTGTCCTCCGTACTTGCGGTCTTGAGTATTGGAACTGAACTTGGGCAGCTGATGATGACGTTTCACGAGAACACGAGGACGCAAGACCGCTGAAGAACGCATATTGAGAAACAGCCATTCTAATCTGATTTGCGAACTTGTTTGAAGAACCAAATTAGCGAGAGATCAGTTATCAAGATTAAAAGATCCAGCATCTGTCAAATCATCTTAGATCATTTAAGCGAGGTACGAAGAACGGACCCCAGTTGTTTCTTTACTGTTGTGATTAGATGTTACTGAAAGCCTTGAAGGTTGGTTAATCAGAATTCACAACTGGTATTTAAACAATAGGGTTTATGCCGAACTAGTGTTGTTCCCATACTGATAGACTTCCAGTGACCTGTTATTGTGAATTTTTTTTCCATTTTATAAGGTTCCTTTTACAGCATTGATGTTGTAATGTAATTAAAATACATCCAGTTAAATAAACTTTTGCATTCATTTAGTTGTTCAAGCGTATAACAAGACAACAGGCCTTTTACTCGCACAGAATCAGGCTAGCGCAGAAGCTCCAATGAATATACTGGGGTAAAATAAATGCTCATATTATAAAGGCATGGCATGGGAAAATGTCATTTAATGCAGTGCTTGTTGTATAATCTGAGACCCAGTTTATTTCAGATATCACTCAGCCAGTGGAGATCGCTGATTTTTAAAGAAAACTGACCTTAAACGTGCTGATTTTTGCATTGGTGTACAGTTCACCGAAATCGCTAAACTCAGGTTACTTGCAAATTAAAAGTCCTATTAGCATGCTTCAGCATGTACCCTGTTATAATTTGCATGTGTGTCAATCTAAATCAAAAATAAATACACCATGTGCTTCGGTGCCAATAGCCTAGTGGTTAAGTGCCTCGACATATAGTACCATGGAGCTCATGGTACTGTAGTACACACACACACATACAAGGGCGTCCGGTGCGTAAAAACGTGCTGGATAAGTTGGCGGTTCATTCCGCTGTGACGACCCCGGATTAATAAAGGGACTAAGCCGACAAGAAAATAAATGAACAAATACACACACACACACACACACTCATACTCTACAGACAATTTTAGCCTACCCAATTCACCTGTACCGCATGTCTTTGGACTGTGGGGGAAACCGGAGCACCCAAAGGAAACCCATGCGAATGCAGGGAGAACATGCAAACTCCACACAGAAACGCCAACTGAGCCGAGGTTCAAACCAGCGACCTTCTTGCTGTGAGGCGACAGCACTACCTACTGTGCCACTGCATAGCTACATTCTGATTATGTGTTTCCAATATAACTCCCAATCCTCCGTGTAAACTTGATATCTAAAAGCTAGCGGCTCTGCGGTGCAAATGGTTAATGATGAGTTGAACATTTGCCAAACTTCAGACAAGCTCAGTAAGTAATTATGTCACCTGCCAAAACACATCGCCTCGTGGCTATACTTTTTAATGAGGGTTGTCTGATGCTCTGTACTTCCATTGTGAGTATCATAGTGTAAGCATTTCTGAGTCCAGATATTTTCCAGCCATAATCAACTCTCTTGTGAATCCTGGAGTATGCTGACATGTGATTGGCTGACATGTTTTTTTGGATGGTTGGGGCTTTGTGTAGTTGTGGAAGTTAGTTTAATTTAGTACAAAATTTGTGTGTGTGTGTGTGTGTGTGTTCGGGGGGGATCTGAAATCACCTTGTACAATTGATGAAAGAGACTTTTACACAGACAATATTGTATCAGTAGATGATGAAATACAGGTTAATCTGATTCTATTTTCTATCACTGCAATCATGCTAAGCACTTCAAAATTAATTCACGCAATGCCTTGCAACAGCATGAGTTTATAGCTAAATTTTGGATTTTTCTGTTGGAGGCTGTTCAATCAATTACTGCAGGTACTGTACTGTGGATAGAGAGACTGTACTATTCAGAATTACTTTGCCATCAAATGACTGAGAAAGACAGTGTGGGATAGACTCAAAACATTCACAATGTACTTGTTTCTTAGCTAAGTAAAACTACACTACCTGACAAAAGTCTTGTTGCTTATCCAAGTTTTAGGAACAAGAAATAATAACTTGACTTCTAGTTGATTATTTAGTATCAAACTTGGCTTATAAGAAAGGCAATTAATTCAGCTTATTTTACCAAAATAAAATATGATCATGCCTTGATTTCTAACAATTTAATCAGGACAGTAAGGTCTGACTTTACTTAGACAAAAGTAATTTTAATTACCATAACTAATGTACAGTATAGAATATAAAGTCATGCTGCAGTGGAAAAATAATTAATAATGTGTATGACTCCCATGAGCTTGGAGGACTGCATTTATACATCTCTGCATGACTCAAATCACGTATTAATAAAGTCACCTGGAATGGCAAAGAAATCATTCTTGCAGGACTCCCAGAGTTCATCAAGATTCTTTGGATTCAATGCCTCCTCCTCTATCTTACCCCAGACATGCTCAATAATGGTCATCTCTGGTGACTTGGCTGGCCAATCCTGGAGAACCTTGACCTTCTTTGATTTCAGGAGCTTTGATGTAGAGGCTGAAGTATGAGAAGGAGCACTATCATGCTGAAAAATTTCCCCTTTCTTGTGGTTTGTAATGTAATGGGCAGCACAAATGTCTTGATACCCTCAGGCTGTTGATGTTGCCATCCACTCTGCAGATCTCTTGCACTCCCCCATACTGAATGTAACCCCAAATCATAATTTTTCCTTTACCAAACTTGACATTACTTTTGGATATACAGTTGAAGTCAAAATTGTTAGCCCTCCTATTCATTTTTTTTTTCAAATATTTTACAAATGATGTGGAACAGAGCAAGGTTTTTTTTTTCACAGTATTTCCTAGAATGTTTTTTTCTTCTGGAGAAAGTCTTATTTGTTTTATTTCGGGAAGATCTACTTTTTACCCACACTGAAAATATCATATCTAATTATCTAATGTTAAGTAAAGTCAAAGCAGAATGAACATTAAACATTTATGTTTCCCCCCCCAGAATTTCCAGAATTGTGTTGTTTCAGCTAATTTTAGGTCGCTGGTTCGAGCCTCGGCTGGGTCAGTTGGCATTTCTGTGTGGAGTTTGCATGTTCTCCCCGTGTTCACATGGGTTTCCTCTGGGTGCTCCAGTTTCCCCCACAAGTTTAAAGACATGTGGTATAAGTGAATTGGGTAAGCTAAATTGGTCGTTGTGTATGTGTGAATGAGTGTGTATGGATATATATGTACATATCAGAATTATTAGCCCCCTAGAATTATTAGCCCCCCTCTTTATTTTGTTCCCCAATTTCTGTTTAACAGAGAGAAGATTGTTTCAACACATTTCTAAACATTATAGTTTTAATAACTCATTTCTAATAACTGATTTGTTTTGTCTTTGTCATGATGACAGTAAATAATATTTTACTAGGTATTTTTTAAGACACTTCGATTAAAACTTTGACACTTCGACACTATACAGCTTAAAGTCACATTTAAAGGCTTAACTAGGTTAATTAGGCAGGTTAGGATAATTAGGCAAGTTATTGTATAACGATAGTTTGTTCTGTAGACGATCGGAAAAAAGGTAATAATGAGGGGCAAATAATTTTTTCCTTAAAATGTTTTTTTTTTTTAATTAAAAACTGCTTATATTTTAGCTGAAATAAAACAAATAAGACTTTCTGCAGAAGAAATAAAGGATTATCAGACATACTGTAAAAATTTCCTTGCTCTGTTAATTATCATTTGGGAAATGGTTGATTTAAAAATCAAGGGGGCTAATAATAATATATTTTATATTATATAATTATAATAATAATTCTGATTTCAACTATATATATATATATATATATATATATATATATATATATATATATATATATATATTATTATTATTTTTTTAATAAATATTTACCCAAAAATTAAGTTTGAAAGTTTTCAATGAATCATCATTTATTTGTGAAAACATCAGTACGCACATTTCACAAACAAATTTAAGCATACAATTGTTTAGTGAATGAGAGCCATTGATTTTGTTTTCACGAAACCTTTACTGCACTCAATAAATGACTTGCTTGTTCAAACTACTTTTTAAAAATGAGTTGAAATAACACAATTCTTTCAAGTTTTTGGGGGACAACTTAATTATTTTATGTTCAATCCACTTTAATTAGTAAAAACAATAAAGTTGATTTGTGTTAAGACAACATGTGGCGTCATGGTGGTGCAGTGAATAGCACCATCTCCTTACAGCAAAAAGGTAGCTGGTTTGAGCCGTGACTGGGTCCGTTGGAATTTCTGAGTTTGCATGTTCTCTTCTTGTTCGTGTGGGTTTCCTCCGGGTGCTCCGGTTTTCCCCACAAGTCCAAAGACATGCGCTATAGGGGAATTGCAGAAGCTAAATCGGCTGTAGTGTATGTTTGTGGATGCAAGAGTGTATGGTTGATTCCCAGTGTTAGGTTGATGCTGGAAGGGCATCCGCTGCATTAAACATATGCTGGATAAGTTGACGGTTCATTCCACTGTGGGAACCCCAGATTAATAAAGGAACTAAGCCGAAAAAAAAGAAAATAATGAATGAATGGCACAACATGAAGGAACTGTGTGGAACCCTGCATTTCTTACAGTGTGTATTGAAGAACACAACTCAAGTCTCCAGCATCCCAGAAGGTCTAAGGGTGAGTAAACTAACAGCAAAGTTTCAGTTTTGCGTGAACTGAACTCTTTAATAAAGTGAAGCCTCTTGTTAAGCCATACTGGTATCATACGAGTGACTTTGTAATTCGTCCCCTCACACTTCTGCAAGGTTGTGGAGTTGCAGTCAGGTGTGCGCGGGGCCGGACCCAGGGATGTTTGAGCCCTCTTCCCCCTGCTAAGGAGCCTGACATCAGGGTCAGTGATAATGGCCATGGCCAGATGGTCCCTGTCCACCGGGGAGAAGAGATGCAGACAGCACGCTCGCTTGCTCACTTTAGAGGTTGCATATTTCGCCACTATTTAATACTTATTACATGCATCATTTATCTTAATTATTTCTCTATGAAAGTTTTGATGTGGAACACAACATATGTGACACGAGAGTACGTACACTTTGCCCTTGTTTGCAGACGGCGAGGCAGGAGGTCTTAAAGGTACAGCTGCAAAAAAAGACAACAAGTTTACAAAACAGCCACTTGAGTTCATGGGATTTTCAGTGTCGTCTTCATAGAAGCACCTGCAATCCAGCATAACCAGGTGCCAAATAGTGATGCTAGTCCTTTCATTTTAGGCCTTGGGTTTTATTTAATTTTTTTCAATACAAGGAAAATAATGCACAGATAAATTTAAATTTAACTGAATCATAACAAAAGTTTTACTGTCAAAATGCATCAGGTATTACATGATGATATCAAATTTCAAAGCTTTTTAAAACTATTATTATTATTATTATTATTATTATTATGACAGGGAACACTGGAAATACTGTAATACTAAAAAAAAAGAAAAAAAAAGAAAAAAAAATACTGTGGAAATATTGTAGTAATATTATAGGAAATACTGTGCGATAAAAAGAATATTATTATTATTATTATTATTATTATTATTATTGTTATTATTATTATCAATAATAATAATAATAATAATAATAATAATAATAATTATTATTATTATAAAAATGCTGCTATTATTGAATAGCAAAATTATTTAAAAATATAATAATAATAATAATAATAATAATAATAATAATTATTATTATTATTATTATTATATTATTATTATTATTATTAGTAGTAGTAGTAGTATTTACTATTTATTATTATTATTATTATTAATATTATTATTGTTGTTGTTGTTGTTGTTATTATTATTATTATTATTATTATTATTATTGCTATTACTATTATTATTATTATTATTGTTGTTATTATTTTGTGGCCAAAATTGTGTTTAAAATTGTATTATTATGTGCTAAAAAAAATATATACAGTGGTACATTTTCAGAATGAGCATATATGTTGACATACTCGGTTTACAATTCATCCTTGGAACATAATTACGATATTGAACATATTCCCTGTCAGTGCTTCAGAAGTTAATTCCAGTTGAATTTTCTGTGTCTACAAAATGTGTTCCATGAAAGAAAAAGAAAAAAAAATGTGTACCAAATAATCTGAACAGAAGTTAAGTAGTGAAACCAGAACGAGAAAGCGAGCAGAAATGGAAAGGGAGGCAGTTTGTCTGGTGTTTGATCTGACAGTTTTAATTCCAGGGTTAATTACCTCCAGCGTCAGCGATAGCGCAGTCACAAGGCTGTTGACGTGATGTTTTCTGACAGAAAGAGAAGAGACAGGCTCAAATGAGCTTTCATCGAGTGTTGTGTTTATAGAGATGGAGACCCAGAGGAGCCAACACACAGATCAGCTCACAAACCCGTTCTCCAGACTTCAGACTAAACACTAGACGAGACTGACAATGCAAAAAGTTTTTAATCAGACCTAATAAATAATCAGAGCTTTCTGTCAAATCTGTGTCCTGGTGCAACCCCCAGCTTTTGTATAATTATTATTCTTACAATAATGCGCTTTTCTTTATTGTAACTGACTCCAGCTGTCAGAGCTTAGATATTAATTATTCATAAATAAGCATAATATACAAACAAATGCAATTACATTCACCTCGAGATCCCAAATGGTGTCTAGTTTGGGTTATGAGTTAATACATGCATGCAGACAGGCACGTCCATGCACACACATGCACAAACACGCACGCACGCACAGACACACACACAAACACACTCACACACGCACAAAAGCAAGCATAAATTATAGTAAAAAGAGAGAAGAATATATAGAATGTGGTAAAAAATGAACATCTAAGACAGTATTCACCCCTAAAAATCCCAAACCAAGTCTTTATTCTATGAGCTAACGTGATCATAAAAGGTAAATAAATGAATAAATAATAATAATAAATACAAATATAAAAAAATTAAACAAAATTTTAAATAAAAATAAAAATTACAAATAATAAAACACTACAAAAACTAATTAAATAAATATAATGTAAAAATAAGTAAATTATAAAATAAAATTAACTGAACAAAAAAAAGTAATAATTAAAATAATAAATTATAAAAACAATTAAAAATATAAAATTCTGAACAAATTATCATGAAAATTTAAAAATAACAAATAATAAAAAACGGCAAAAATTAAATAAATTAATTTAAATGTGTAAATAAATAAATAATGAAATAAAATTAACTGTAAAATAAAAAAAGAAAAATATTAAAATAAAATAACTTAAAACAGTAATAATAATAGCAATAATAATAATAATAATAATAATAATAATAATAATAATAATAATAACTGATATTATAAATAAACTCAAAACTAATAATAAAAAATACACTAATAACTAATTTTAAATAAAAACAATAATAAATAATTAAAAACTACAAAAATAACTATAAAATAGAAGAAAATGTAGAAACTAAAATGTTGAAACTAAAAAGTGGTAAGCATTACAAGAAAATTAAAATAATAAAATATAAAATAAATAATTAATATATTTTACATCATGTACAGTACAAAATTATTTACTCTCAACTACTTTAGTTCTTCATGTCTATTTGACTAAAGCAAACGCATTATATTCCAAATCCATGTATTCGGCCCTATTGTCTCAGTAATCAATCACAAATCTCTAAAATAATATCTTAGTGACTATAACATCCCTACTTTATATTTCAGAATGAAACTGCCCATCATTCACAAGACCATAAGCACAACATATCCTACATAACTATTTATTAACAGTCTCATTAAGCTTCATCTTTGGACTTGAAGCAGCTGAATTTTCAGAAGCAAGATGATGAAGTCTTGGATTTTTTCTTAGCAGTAATCTGCACAGACAAGCTGACACACTCTCTTTCTCTCTCTCTCTCTGTAATTGCTAAGTTCAAATGATTACCTAGCTGTAATTTCAGCCTGAATAATGCATTAGTTATTGCCGTTTTATGGCTAATGTACAGCATCATTAGAAAGCCATATGAGAGTCATTTTCTTGGGGGTGACGGGGTCGAGTGATATGAGGTCCCTTAATGCACATATTAGCGTTTCAGAAGACACATGTGAACACCTCACGTCCAGACCTCAACCTGGCAGATCTCTCACAAGCCCTAAGGATTCAATGTGCTTCTTTATCTCGGGATAAAAGCAATAATTACCTTCCACACTTAAGTTCAGAAGCGAGCGCGTCAAGACTGAAGCTTGATGCTCCATTTTTTTAATGATTCATGAATCAATCTGAATCAATCTCAGGCGCACAGGAGACATGGCTGTATTATGGATCAAATCAATCAGACAATAAATGAGCTCTGAGTATTTTACCAGCTGATCTGCAAACAGTTTAATTCAATGTTCAGTATTATATGACCACTTGTGTTATTTAATTATTTTAATAAATAAAAATAATAAAGAAACTATATAAATATACACATTTATTCAATTATTTATGTATTCAATTATTGTTAATATTATTATTATTACTAATATTATATATATAGTTTAATATATATAGTTTATTATATATATAGTTTAATTCAATGTTCAGTATTATATGACCACTTGTGTTATTTAATTATTTTAATAAATAAAAATAATAAAGAAACTATATAAATATACACATTTATTCAATTATTTATGTATTCAATTATTATTAATATTATTATTATTACTAATATTATATATATATATATATATATATATATATATATATATATATATATATATATATATATATATATATATATATATATATATATATATGTGTGTGTGTGTGTGTGTGTGTGTGTGTTTCCTAAATCCATTGTTGTTTTATACAAACTGACACTGTATTTATGTATATAACCTCAAATCATGCTCCTACTACCTTACAATATCTATAATACGTCCATAATAACCGCTCGCGATAATGTTTATTTCTATAGCATGTGTCAACAGATTAATACCAATTAATGAGAAAAGAGGAAGGAGCAGAAGAAAAGGGGTTTTCTATAAATAATAGAGCTGCCAGCATTTTTGCAATTGTTGTTTGATCTTGTAGATGTTGACACTTTAAAGCACCTCAGCAGATGCTCAACCCTGCCTTTCCTTCCAAGTGGAGCCTTGTGTTAATGAGAATTTTATTACACCGGTAAGACTTTACATTAGAATGCATGATACCATTGACAGCCACAAACAATGTCAGATCATCAGAGAGTATCTGAAAGATATAATACACTTTTCTTTCCAGAGCTGGTGGCAATAGTTCATCTTCTCTCAATATATATATACACAACTGAAGGTTACCCATACTTGATCATAATGTTAATCTGGCTAACATTATTTTGTAATTTATATCTATATATAGATAGATATATAAAATATATAAGTACTTCCTATAGGCAACATTTTTTAACAGAACATTGATTTTTAGCTGAAACTAAAATTCTACACTTAGTGATTCTTAACTTCAAAGTCAATGATTATCCACACATTGGGGGGGGGGGGGGGGGGAACATATACAGGCAATAATTAATAGTTGTACCTACTAAAGATGCATTGAGGTCTTTTCATGTTAAATGATTGGTCTGTGCACAAAATAAATAAATCAATCAATCAATCAATCAATCAATCAATCAATCAATCAATCAATCAATCAATCAATCAATCAATCAATAAATAAATAAATAAATAAATAAATAAATAAATAAAGTAAAAATAAAACAAATATATATAAATTTAATAATAAAACTTTTGATTTAAAATCAAAACAAATACCAAACCCTATCTTTACAGCTTAAGAGAGAGAATTGAAATACCATGGTTACATCAAAGCATAACAATAAATGTGTGTTTTGTGAAAATTCTGTATCTTTCAGAATATTCAAAAGGACTTGTCATCTTTGCTCTACCGTTTTGCTTTCTATACAAAAAAAGAAAGAAAGGAAAGAAGGAAGGAAGAAAGAAAGAAAGAAAGAAAGAAAGGAGGAGCAAAGGAAGGAAGGAAAAAAGGAAAGAACGAAGGAAGCAAGGAAAGAAAGAAGCAAGGAATGAAGGAAGGAAGAAACGAAGGAGTCAAATGATAAAAAAATGAAAGAAACAACGTGAAAAATAACAAGTGATACAAAGTAAAAGAACAAGCGAAGGAAAAAAGTAAAAGGCTGAAAAACGAAAGAAAGAAAGAAAGAAAGAAAGAAAGACAGAAAGAAAGAAAGAAAGAAAGAAAGAAAGAAAGAAAGAAGAGCAACGAATGAAGAAAGCAACGAATGAAGGAAGGAGGCAAGGAAGGAAGGAAAGAAGGAAAAAAGAAAGGAAGGAAGGAAGGAAAGAAGGAAGGAAGAAAAGCAGGAGGGAAGAAGTCAAATTAGGAAAAAGTGAACGAAACTACTTAAAAAAACAAGTGAAAGAACGTAAAAGAATAAGTGAAATGAGTAAAGAAGGGAAAAATAAAAAAGGAAGGAAGGAAGGAAGGAAGGGCGCACGGGCAGGAGGAAAGAAGGAACTAAGAAAGGAAGGAAAGTCCAATAATGTAAAGGTGAAAAAAACAATATAAAAAAATAACAAGTGATAGAAAGAAAGAAAGAAAGAAAGAAAGAAAGAAAGAAAGAAAGAAAGAAAGAAAGAAAGAAAGAAAGAAAGAAAAGAAATAAATAAATAAGCAAGGAAGGAAGGAAGGAAGTAAGGAAGGAAAGAAAACAGCAGAAGGAAGAAAGAAAGTCAAATGAGGAAAAAGTGAAAGAAACAACATGAAAATCAAGTGATAGAGCATAAAAAATAAGTGAAAGAAATGAGTAAAGAATGGAAAAAGAAAAAAGGAAGGAAGGAAGGAAGGAAGGAAAGTCCAATAATGAAAAGGTGAAATAAACAATTTGAAAAACAACAAGTGATAGAAAGAAAGAAAGAAAGAAAGAAAGAAAGAAAGAAAGAAAGAAAGAAAGAAAGAAAGAAAGAAAGAAAGAAAGAAAGAAAGAAAGAAAGAAAACTGTCTGGAAAACCACTGTCTGGAAAAGCCAGGAATTAAAGTCTCCCACTACAAAGCCCTTTATCAAGGGACGAGCATCCAAGACGGGATAAGGAGCTTCCATTAACTTCCCAGCATGCATCTGTGAAGAAGTGGTGAAAAGCAGGTGGGAAGTGTTGACAGTGCATCTTGAATAATTTAATATCAGCGAAATGTATTAAAGCCCGGCTGTCATGTATTCTCCCTCATGATAGCAGGATAGCTTTTTTTAACGGTTTATTGTCACAGCAGCGCATAAACGCAATCTCCAGCCCCGTGAATGACGAAAAAGACAAATTTCAAGATCACCTGTGAATTGAAGTGGGCGTATAATCAAGGCAAAACTGACACGCTTCACCTGTCAAATTTACTGACTCTCCTCCCCCTACAGGACGATATAAATGATATTTTCTTATCCTGGCTTTGTGTAAATGCTCTAAGGTGCCCTA
>NC_141026.1:6192500-6245000 GCF_052040795.2 Danio rerio
TCGGTCCTTTTGAGAGCAACATGCCCTGTCACTCATCATGTCTGCCTGGCACAGCTCCCAAATGTACTTGTTTGAATTATTTTAATCAGCTCCAATGCCATTCCGCTGGAGACGGCCATTTGCATATGCGCTGTTCGCCTCTCCGATAAGCTTTCATAGATCCCCAATGTGATGAGCAGCCGAATAATGCCATTTCCGTCACAAACCCGCCGCGGCTGATGCAACAATGCACTTCAATCAAGATATATTACTCCTCTCCGCCAGCTTTGGTTGTTGCCGCAATTGAGCAACCTTTATCCAAATCTCCCAATCTGATTTAGACGAGGACAATTTCATTTCAGCCAGCGAGAAAGAAATGGAATAATGAAATATAGTGGGGGGATATGTCTTTTGATGTCTGATAGACATTAAGCTACATTCTATATCCTTGGCTAATTCATAGACTAGCTGATGGGATAGCGTGGAATTGTGGGCATTCAGCGCGGAATGCATTAGTGCCGGTAAAACCGTAAGCATATGCCGGTAGGATTACAGCAATTGGCCTAGTTTTGTTGACCACTTCATTATTAATATTCATTCTATATGAGGTTGTAGGAATGGATTATGCTATAAGGGGGCTATATTCATCATACAGGCTGTCTGGCGGTAATGCTCATGCTGTGACATGGTGCGAGGTGACACTTGCGTGGGTGACCTCTATATGAGTCACACTTTCAAGACCATTCCTTGCACTCTTAGGTCAGAAGAAATAATCAGAATGCACTAATAAATCCTCCAACGGCTCAATTTATTCATATTTGGACTCTTGAAATGTCCTTTATTGGCATCAATGGCTCCTTGGAAAACCTTTTAACATGTTTATTATAACATGCAATAGGTGTTTCTCTTTTTATTGGTGTTCATAATGGGTAAAAGATGTTGGCAGGTGAACCAAAGTGTTATTTTTTCATAACTGTTCCATGAAGAGTTCATTGGGAAACCAATAATGGTTCTTTACGGCATTAATTCAATTTATGTTTATCAGTATAGTGCTTGTACATTGTAGATTGTGTCAAAGCAGCTTCATATTGAAGATTACAGTGGATTGAAACAATGTCAGTTTAGTTTTCAGTGTTGCAGTTCAGTTTAGTTCAGTTCATTGTGTTTTAAAAATCACTGCTGAGAGTCCAAACACTGAAGAGTAATCCATCGATGCGCAGCTCTGCAAGTCCCGAACTATGCAAGCCAGTGGAGACAGCGGCGAGGATCAAACTTAACCAATTGGCAAAAGTGAAGTATAAAAACCTCAAGAGAAACCAGGCTCAGTTAGCACGACCAGCTGCAGACTAGGGGCCGGAGGCTGGAGAACGCTGGACCTCAGCAAAGAATCTGTCCCTGGAGTATCACAGGAATCAGACGCATGCTTTCTACTCCTCCATGACCACCACAGCAGCTGCTCGGGATACGGCCTGGTGTGGGATTGTGGAAACCTTGGGATCATCTCTTCACAGGTCTTGATTCGCTTCAGTGGCACTGCATGCTCTCTAGGGGCCTCAGGATGGGTATGCCCAGGTGGAAAAAGAGAAAATAGAGAATAATAAGCGTAGCTGTTGTTCATAGTCTATATAAACGAGATGTGTGCAGCAGCACATTCATGTATCATACCGCTATGTGTGTTTGCTTTTCTAAAAAGATTTTTAGGTTTTTAATCTAGTTTTAAACTGCGAGAATGTGTCTGAGCCTCGGACATTATCAGGAAGGCTATTCCAGAGTTTAGGAGCCATACATGAGAAGGCTCGACCTTCTTTAGTGGACTTTGCTGTTTCAGGTACTACCAGAAGTTTTGAGATCTTTAGGAGTGGGTTGGATTGTAGCGGGACAGGAGGTTGGAGATAAACAGGAGCTAAATTATTTAATGCTTTATAGGTAAGAGGTAATATTTTTAAATTAATACGAAACTTAACAGGCAGCCAGTGTAAGGAGGATAAAATTGGGGTGATATTATCATATTTTCTAGACCTAGTAAGAGCTCTGGCAGCTGCATTTTGCACTAGCTGAAGTTTGTTAGTAGAGGATGCTGGGCAACCAGCGAACAGAGCATTATAGTAATCCAGCCTAGAAGTCATAAAAGCATGAACTAGCTTTTCTGCATCTGAGATGGATAGCACACTTGGTTACTTAGCAATATTTCTCAGATGAAAGGAGGCAGTTTTTGTGACACCTTAAAGCCAAACCCCTTTGGTACCCTTTTTAAAAGTTTATCATGCATTATGGTGCTAGTTAATTTTTATGGGGATGAGGTAGAGTTTAAAATGGACATTTAAGTTATTCCTTAGGAGACGTGGACATTGTTTTGTGCACAGGTATTGTCAAGCTGCAAGAGTAAATGCCCTTAATGAACTGTTGCAAGAACGTCGGAGACACAGAGCGCTTTAAAACGTCATTTTATAGTGTTGCATTAATGGAAATCCTGCTAATTAGAAAGGGGTGTTCACACACTTTTGCCCAAGCATGTTAGCAGTGAATTTAATTACAGATGGTGCAGTGAAAGCTGAAGGTGTGCTAAATGTTGGATGACCCTGTGAGCGGCAGAGATTTTACACAACATTCTGGGTTTTAAGACATCATTAAGACTACAATGGCCTTGGAGAGAGAGGGAGAAAACAGGGCTAAAGAAATAAAAGAGAATAAAAAGGGAAGAGAAAAGAAGGATGCAAAGTAGGAGAGAAGGGAAAAAAAAGAAGAAGTCCAGATGGGAGATTTCAGTTGTCCCTGGAGGGGACAGAAAGACTCAGTGGGGACTTTGCAGAATGAAACCTGCATGAGCTGCTCTCGTTTTCTCCTCTCCTCCTGTCCTGTCTTCCCAAAGCCTCATGACAAACACTCACCTTGAGTGCTGAATCACGGGTCCCGTGGGCCTCCGCATGAGGCGCTGATGAATTTTCGCCACGAGAAAGCAGGGGTTATCTCCGAGGTCAACCCGACCCGAGCCACATTCATCACAGCTCTCTTCCAAAACAACCGGCCAAGATTGGAAAACTGAGATGCTACGAGCAAAACGAGAGACTGAAAGATGGAAAGAGAAAGTAGGAGGGGTGGGGGGAAGAAAACAAACACACTTCTAATGCAGAGGAGGCTGATACAGAGCCAGGCAGATAGGAGCATGTTTACCCTGCATGCATTCAGCAGCACCGCAGGTTGTTTGCTCTGACTACATGATTTCTGTTCATGTCTGTGTGTGTGTGTGTGTGTATGCATGTACGTATGTGATCTTTCTCATATTTAATACTTGCAGTGTACTCCAATAACAAACCTAGTCAATAAATTTTTTTTATTCTGCTGTTCAGTTTATACTGGAGACAATCAGGGTGGAGATAACAACTTAAAATTTCCTAAATTTCAAGGTCACTGCTTAGTCCTATCGGATGTTGTCCTAACATGAGGAACATACTAGTTACAATGGCATATATTGTGAAGCACAACATTCACTTCCTTCACTATCTGTCAAATTCTTTTTAACTGGTACCCTAATGCTGGCACATGATAAACATACTGATTTTGAGCTGATTTCGTTGCTTCAGGCAATCCTAGGTATGTCCTGGTTATCTTGGAGGTTGTAAAGATGATCTCATCTGATTTACCTGTGGTATGAGGTGTGCTAAGACTGGCTTAACCTGCTTGGAAGAGACTAATGTGAGAGACCAGTGATATGCTGAGAGAAACTAGTGATGTCTGGTTAAAGACTCGTGATGTCCTGTTAAAGACTAGCGATGTCCTTTTAGAGACTAGCAATGTCTATGAGAAACTAGTGATGTCCTGTGATGTCCTGTTAGAGACTAGCGATGTCTTGTTCGACTATCAATGTCTTATTAAAGACTAGCAATGTCCTGTTAGAGACTTGCAATGTCCTGTTAAAGATTAGCGATGTCCTGTTAGAGACTTTCAATGTCCTGCTATTGACTAGTGATGTCTATGAGAAACTAGTGATGTCCTGTTAGAGACTAGTGATGTCCTGTTAGAGACTTGCAATGTCCTGTTAGAGAGTAGTGATGTCTATGAGAGACTAGTGATCTCCTGTGAGAGACTAGTGATGTCCTGTTAGAGATTATCCATGTCTGAGAGACTAGTAAAGTCCTGTTAGAGACTAGCGATGTCCTGTTAGACTAGCGATTCTTTGTTAAAGACTAGCGATGTCCTGTTAGAGACTTGCAATGTCTTGTTAGAGATTAGCAATGTCCTGTTAAAGACTAGTGATGTCTATGAGAAACTTGTGATACTGTTAGAGACTAGTGATGTGCTGAGAGACTAATGATGTCTGTGAGATACTAGTAATGTCTGTTAGAGCCTAGCGATGTCCAGTTAGAGATTTGCAATGTCCTGTTAAAGACTAGCAATATCCTGTTAAAGACTAGCAATGACCTGTAAGAGACTTGCAATGTCCTGTTAGAGATTAGCAATGTCCTGTTAGACTAGCGAAAACATAAAAAAAAAAAAAAAACTAACTAAGATCTATCCTATGACCTAACCGAAAACAAAATAATCAAAAGCAAGTTCACGGCATTTACACACCCTAACTTACCTACTCTAAACTTAACCAAACCGAAATATACAAAGCCAAGGCTCACTCCTAAACCTCCTCCTAAAGTGACATCTACCTCTCCAAATCCCTCTGGGAAAAACAAAGAATATCTGCAAAATAACAAATTATTAATAAAAAAAAAATGAAAATAAACAAGATGGCAAGAACAACAAAAAAAAAAAATAAATAAATAAATAAATAAATAACAGAAGGCAGGTTAAAACAAAGAACGAAACAGGAACGCAAAAGTCTTTGTCCAGCGTCCCACTCGCCTGTTAGAGAAAAGTGATGTCTATGAGAGATTAGTGATGTCCTGTTAGAGACTAGTGATGTCTATGAGATAGGGGTGTAATTGTATATGTATTCATCCTAATCCGTCACAATACACGGGTGACGGTTCGGTTCATACACTCCCATGACAAATACAGTCAGTCCAAATGTGACAATCCAGCCACTGGAGTTAGGCAGAAAAGACCACAGAAGTGCAACAGCTGAGCAGCCATTCACAATGGTCACATCTTCGTGACTGAAAACGGTTCCGCAATTACTGCTTTTCTGTTGTTTCCTTTACACCCCTATGAAAAACTAGTGATGTCCTGTTAGAGACTAGTGATGTCTACAAAAAACGAGTGATATTTGTCAAAGACTTGTGATGTCTGAGAGAGACTATTGATGTGCTCAAGTCACTGAAAGCAAGGATACATTTTAGTATCTTTCCCACTACAATCCAATCTGTTCTATGATTGGGATTATTACTTCCAACAAAAAAAGTTATTTTGCACTTCAAAAGAATCATCAAAGACATCCATACCATCTCAGTACTACTCCAGTGTTTCTAAAGCTGTGAAATCTCTAGGAACAGATCCACAATGTGATACAGAGGCTGTAACGATATAAACTATTTAAAATGTTTTTTACTAAAACTTGTTTAAATATGCAGAGTAGTACGTATAGCTGTTATGAATAAGACAGCAACATGCATCTTTTCCCAAGTCACATTCAGGCTGTTTGAGTTATCTCCTCATGTCTGTGTTTATCTTTTCTAAGTCTATAGGATGCAGGCACAGCTCAGCAAGCTGAACAGATACAGTCAGCTCTCAGACGCCGATACACAGAGGTCGTTTCATCAGTATTGCAGAGCTGACCTGTGGCTCCTCTCTCTGAGGAAGCAGTCCCTGACCTTTATTACTGCTGAGTTACACACCTTATTGCCAGGAAAACTGTAAATTTTTATCACGGGGACATTGCATGCGGCAGGCAAAGGTCAGGCAATATACTGCTCCTTAGTCCAGTGTCCTCCTTTTCTCTCAAACTACATGCAAAGTGTCCTTCAAATTCACCTCAATCAAATCTTTCCCCCTCGCACCAATATGAGCACCTCAGGCCCGTCTGATTATCTCTTTTATGGCCTATATTTATGGGTTGCGGGGTTGGAGAGCACCTCGGGGGACGCACATCGACCGCCAGTGTGTGGGAATGCAATTTACAGTATCACGTTTGCACCCAAAATATTTTTGTCCATTTTTTTTTGGTACAGCTCTTCATCAACAGAGGCTTGAGACATTGCATTTTACTTCCTCTGACGGTAAGCACTTAAAATACTAAGTAATAATGATCTCTAGAGTAAATTAGACTCAAATAATTGCATCAATTTTCAATTACCAGAACAAAAAAGCTAAATAATAAGATAATTTGTGATTTTTATTGTCTTGACCTTTAATAAGCAATGGACAGGGGGTGGACTGGCCATAAAGATTACCGGGACATTTTACCAGTCACTTTCCCCACCCCTGCTCTTCACTTACTGATTGCTGCATCACCCCCCAAACTCTCCCTAACCAACTGTCATCCACCAAACCCCCCACCCCAAGTACCCCACCCATCCTCCACCCTCTTACCAATCACTTCCATCATGCCCGCTATTCACTTACCAATCACTGCACCACCCTCCGAACCCCACCCCCCAACCAAATACCTTACCCCCCCAAACTATCCCCTTTAACCTACCGATCAGCCACCCCCCACCCTCTTTCACATACCAATTACTCCCCCAACCCACCCCTCACGCCTTCACTTACCAATCACTTCCCCACCCCAGCTCTCCACTCACCGATTGCCGCACCACCCTCCAAACTCCCCCTCATATGTTCCTCCCCGCTCTTCACTTACCAATCACTGCACCACCCTAAAACCTCCAAACTCCCACCCCCCAAGTACCCCACCCATCTTCCCCTCTTCACTTACCGATTGCCGCACCGCCTTCCAAACAACCCCTAACCAACCGCAACCCCCCCAAGTACCCCACCCATCCTTCCCTCTTCACTTACCGATTGCTGTACCACCTTCCAAACTCCCCCTAACTAAACCCCCATACCACCCCAAGTACCCCACCCTTCCCCCTCTTCACTTAACAAACACTTCACCCACCCTGCTCTTCACTTACTAATCCCTCCCCCCAACTAACCACCTAACTACCCCCTTATTCACTTACTGATTAGTCACTTCCCACCCCCACCCCCTTTCATATACCAATTGCTTCCCCAACCCCAACCCAACCCACTCTTCACTTACTGATAGCCGCACCACCCTCTAAACTCCCCCTTCTACGTTCCTCCCTGTTCTTCACTTAACGATCACCGCACTATTCTCCAATCCCCTCCCAACCAACTTTCCACACCCTGAGCCAACCCCTGACCCCTTACCCCCCTCTTTGCTTACCAACATCCTCCACAACCTCCCAGCCCCCAGGTCTTCACTCAAGTGGCCTGATGTTGAACTGTACCAGGTAAAAATGCTGTCCCACTTGGTTACATTTCACAACATATATACATAAGATTGCGTTGGCAACTCAGTGGGTAAGTAGTTAGCAGTGACCATAGCAGTGACCTGGTTCGAGTCCCAGGTGGGTCAATTGGTATTTCTGTGTGGAGTTTGCAGTTTCCTAAAAATGACCTGAAAAAGGTAGTACTTTAGTAGTATTTAAGTACACCTTTTAGATACAAAAGTGCGCCTTTTGAAAACGATCCACTATGGTGACAGCTTTTGTACCTTTATTTCTGAGAGTGTACAGTATATACATATTATTTTAATTATTTGATACTTAATGAAAACTACCAACCACTTCGTTGTTAAACACATAGAGTATACCAATGATGAAGATTACATTTTTCTATGGAGTCCATATTTCTTTTGATATCATATGCAAATGTGTGGATGTTTTGTAAGACGATGCCTAGTTTGCATATTTAAAAAAATGTATACATAAGTGAAAATAGAAAATGATTCAATTTGACCGAAGCAAAGAAAACTCCTGACTCTAAAACCTTCCAGTATAGAGGAAAACTGTTAGCAGAAGAAAAGTGTTCATCAGAGAGACAGTGAGTGAGAGAGGTAGAAATGAAAACATAAGGTCATATTTGAATAATGTAGCAGAGTTTCTCACAAGTGTGAGCACAGACAAGCGTTACTAGACTTTGACCTGATTATTTCAAGTGTCGATGAAATTCCTACAGTAATTCACCCTCTTCTCTACTCTGTACGTGTTTCTTTTGATGACCTTTAGATGTGAGTATTCCACTTCCAGATACTGATGGCTGGTGACCAGCAGTAGATCAGACATAGATCTGTTAGCCAATTCTGCCATTGCCAACATAGTTCAACAATTCCAATTGCAATCCAATTCCAGTTCCAATGAGCATTCGGAAAAAAACAACAACACAAAAGTGTTCTGTGATTTGTACTCCCATATACATTTCTGGAGAGCTCGAATTATGTATCCAGAGCTATGTATGGCTGCATTTTGACTTTAAAACGAATGCTAAGTATGTCGGTGGACTTGAGAAGCAGAGAGGAGTTGACCACGACGACGGGGTTTGAGTCCGGTGCAGAACAATTCCAGAAAGCACGTAAAACAAAAACAAATATTGACACAAAATAAAATAAACAATTAAATAACAGGGTGATAATGTGGTAAGATCTGAAAATGTGGTAAAAATCAGGCAAGAGCTTTTCTTATTCTCTATTTCTTTTGAAAACACTGTCGGTTGGGTTTAGGGAAGGGGGTGATCGGGTCAATCGGTGCTGTTGAAAACATTATTGCTTGGGTTTAGGGAAAGGGGTGGGTATGTATCAATAATTAGCCAAAGTTGAAAAAAAAAGTAAAAGCAAAATGCATTGCACTGTTCAGATGTTTTAAATAATTTATTTAGAAGTCTTTAGAGCTTTCTGTATTTGTGTGTGTGTGTGTAAGTGTGTGTGTGTGTGTGTGTGTGTGTGTGTTGTAAATAAGAGTATTTGGAAATTTAAGGTTGAGCAATTCCTGCCTCTCTTGAGTACAATACTTCTAACTTATGCTCCTTTACATGCTGAGAAGATTCATTAGGAATTATTTGTAAGGTAGGGACTTAAAAACAGTTGGCATAGTTTGTGTGTGTACATGTTTTTTTTTTTTTTTTTAATTGCATTTGTGTACATTTGGTAAATGATCTTATATCCAATATAGGTCAGTCTGCAACATTTTGCAAATAAGGCCTCTGGTGAGTGGGCTCGACCAACCACTTGCTGATACAAACTTCTCTCTAACTCTGGCACGTAATTATCTGAGCACAAAATTACCACTTCTTATACTGTATGCATTGCATCTTTTTGTTAAACGCCTCCTCAAAATTGGTGTAAAGAAACAACTGACAAATACTCAAAATACTGTAATTTGAGATGTTCTCAGAATGATCAACTTCTCAACTATGATGATTGAAACTGCTAAACGGACTTCAAAGCAATAACTAAATTCAGTACAGAGTGTCACGTATTTGCACACACACACTAAAAAAAATTAAAAAAAAATCAAGCAGTACTTTATCCAATTAAAAATGCATGTTTTGTTTGTTTAATATCATTTGTTTTATTTTTTGAGTAATATATTTTAAGTTCAAAACAAAGTTAAACATAAATGTTTTTGATTCATAGCTCAAGTAAGAAATATTTATTTGAAAAACTTTAAGTTTACTTACACAGGCCAGCACATGCTTATTAAACAGAAACTCAATATGTTTTGTACTTTCATGGACTTAAAAAATATTAAGACAATTTATTTATTTTTTATTAGCTCAAGTAATAAAATTTAGATTTGAAACCATTACGCTGTTTTTTTAATTGCATGAATGAACGTTTTATGGGTATTTTTGTTTTGTTTAAAGCTAGATTAATTTAAATTAACTGACTTTCTTTTGTCAAAACAAATATGCTTTGTACCGGGTTTTATAAAATTGTTCTCATGGAGACAGAAAATAATGGTTAAAGTAAACTATTTATATTTCATTGGGTGAATTGCTAACATTTAGATTACCTTAATACTTTTTTTTTAATTGGATGAATGAAAGCTTTTTTCCAGTGCACACAAATTGCATGCAAACGCTTCAATCTTTCACAGTGTAATACTCACCACTCACTGCTCACTCAACAGATACTTTTACTTCCACTACCAGCTAGCCGGCAGCTAGCTCTCTGCAACTCTCACATGGTCGCCCACTAAAGCTAAGCAGGGCTGCGCCCGGTCAGTAGTTCCTGTGGTTCCTAATGCCCCAGTATAGTGACGGGGACTCTATACTGCTCAGTGAGCGCCGTCTTTCGGATGACACTTTAAACTGTGGTCGTTAAAAATTCCAGGATGTCCTTCGAAAAAGAGTAGGGGTTTAACCTCGGCATCCTGGCCAAATCTGCTCATGGCCTCCTAACCTTTCCCATATCATAATTGGCTTCATCACTCTGTCTCCTTTCCCCAATCAGCTGGCGGGTGCTGTGCAGTCTGGCGCAAAATGGCTGCAGTCGCGTCATCCAGGTGGATGCTGCACATTGGTGGTGGATGAGGAGATTCCCCCCTATGTGCTTTGAGTGCCCAGAGAGGTCTAAATAAATGTAAGGAATTATTATTATTATTATTACTCTTTCCACCACTGATCCTCAATTGCAGCCACTTTGGAGAAAAGCATCTGCTAAATGTCTAAATGTAATGCAATATGTTGCAATCCACGCTGAAGTTAAATCAGAATTAGTCCAGTGCCTTTTAAGCAAGCGATGCGGTTAAATCAATCAATACTGAATCCGGCAAAGCTGCCACATCATCTCTTTCAGAAGACATTCCATTAATTTAAGTGCGTGACATTTGACACGCTGACCACATTTTTGTCCTTCATTAAACTAAAACTACAAAAATCCTTTAAAAAAAATGATAAACAGCCGCCGCCTCGTGATGCCGTTTGAAGTTTATATGCGCGTGCGTGTTTGTGCCTCATTAGTCTTTGATTTGCTGAACAGATAACAACTCAAATATTACTGCTGCAGGGACCATTGGGCACCAGAATGATGCAGAACCTGTCGCCCCTTTTTCACTGTCTCGCGCTCCCCAAACTTCCCCCTTTTCTGTCTCATTAAGTCCGAGAGCTAAAGATCCTCACAGCGGCCATACCGGTGTTTCAGCCGCTATGAGTGATACATCATATCCGCAAGATTTTGATACTGTAATAACTCATCTCACCCCAGCCGACTATTGCTGCGTAACAAACACTGGGAATAATGATAATTCATGAGTGAAATTCACTGCTTAGATTGCTAGCTCTTTTTAGCACCGACTTTGTCAACAAGACTATAAAACCCTCAGTGTTATTATTAATGGAAAAGCTCTTTTCTGGGCTTTACTCGTGACAAATGTGTGGTTTAATAAATTCGGCGGGGGCGTTCATGAAATATGGAAAGGGGTGGTCATATTTTATGCTGAACATAATAAGCAACAAGGGAAATAATGTGTTGCCTTTTGCGTCCGTGTCATTAATTTTGGCATTCAAAATTGCAACGCTTAGCATATCATAAAAAGACAGCTAATAATATGTGTATTGCAAAAAACAAATGTCCAGCCTAAGTTTTACCAGCAGGAGAAAAAGTTAAACAAAATCATTAACTTTGATGACTTTTTCATATTTATTTATTTTTTTTATTTGGTTTGTTGCTTATTTATTTATTTATTTTGGTTTGCTGTTTATTTATTTAGTCGGGTATTTAATTATTTATTTATTTAGTTTGTGCTTATTTATATAATTGGTATTTTATTTATTTATTTATTTTTGTTTGTTGTTTATTTGGTTTGCTTGTTTATTTATTTATTTAGTTGGTTGGTTTATTTATTTTTCTATTAGTTCGGAGTTTAGTTAGTAAGTTATTTAATTAATTTGTTTATTTATTTAGTAGGTTTATTTATTTATTTACTTGGATTGTTGTTTATTTATATAGTTGATTTTTATTTTTTTTTTTTTGGTTTGTTGTTAATTTTTTTATTTATATAATTGGTTTATTTATTTATTTTTGTTTGTTGTTTATTTGGTTTGTTGTTTATTGATTTATGTATTTATTAATTTATTTATCTATTTAGTTTGGGGGTTAGTTAGTAAGTTGGTTTATTTATTTATTTATTTATTTATTTATTTAGTAGGTTTATTTACTTATCTATTGACTTTGAGTTAGTAAGTTGGTTTATTTATTTGGTTTGTTGTTTATATATTTAGTTGGTTATTTATTTATTTATTTATTTATTTTTTGTTTGTTGTTTAGTTATTTATATATATATATATATATATATATTTTTTTATATTTCATGAAGGCTCTAGAGGTTGAAAATTTTGACCCGCCAGCTCTAAAACCATTTTTACACCTCACAGAACTACTTGCGCAAACACAGACAATCTGCGGTTTTAACTTTTATGAGTACTGTCTTGCTAAAAATGTTGTATCTACTATAAAAAATTTCCATATTCCACATTTTATGACTCATGTTTTCATTTATAATTTTTTCCTGATTTATTTATGCTTTAGAATTGTATTATGGAACCTGGATCTTTCTTTCAACCACTTTAAATTTATTTAAATTTTAAAAAAAGTTACTTTTATTAATATTTTAATAGTTTAAAGTGTTATATTCTATGGGTTGGTGTTGTATATTAAGTACAAAAACTTTCTAATACACTACCAGTATATTTTCTGTTATTTTACAGACTTTATTTTTAGATTTATTTATATATCCTTTATCATACATTATATTATTGCAAAATACTACATTACTTAACCAACTCTTGTTGCCTATCCAAGTTTTAGGAGCAACAAATAATAGCTTAACTTCTAGTTGATCATTTGATATAAGAATTGGCTTATATGAAAGGCAAAAGCCTCTACATTATGTTAGTTTTACCAGAATAAATAATGATCATGTCTTAATTTTTAATGATTTAATTAGGACAGTAAGGTCTGACTTTGCTTAGACAAACATCTTGTCACTTAACAGAAATAGTGTACAGTATAGAATATAAAGTCATGCTGCAGTGGAAAAAGAATGAATATTGGGTATGACACCCTTGAGCTTGGAGGACTGCATCCACACATCTGCAAGACTCAAATCACCTATTAATAAAGTCATCTGGATTGACAAAGAAAGCGTTCATGCAGGACTCGTCAAGTCCAAAGTTCATCAAGATTCTTTAGACTCATCTTTAATGCCTCCTCCTTCATTTTACCCCAGACATGCTCAATAATGTTCATCTCTGGTGAATGGGCTGGCCAATGGAGCACCTTGACCTTCTTTGTTTTCAGGATCTTTGATGTGGAGGCTGAAGTATGAGAAGGAGCGCTATCCTGCTGAAGAATCTGCACTGTCCTGTGGTTTGTAATGTAATGTGCAGCACAAATGTCTTGATACCTCAAGCTGATGTTTCCATCCACTCTGCAGATCTCCTGATCTCCCCCATACTGTATGCATTTAATGTCATCATAGCAAAGATAAAATAAATCAGTTATTAGAAATGAGTTATTAAAACTATTACGTTTAGAAATGTATTGAAAAAAATCAGGATTTGGGGTAATAAATATATAGAGGGGCAAAAATTCAGGAGGGCTAATAAATCTGACTTCAACTGTATTTTAACGATTTACTGAACACAAGTAATTTTTGACGCAAAGCGTGAGCAGTGTATACATGAAATCTAAAACCAAAGGAGCATTAAATAGTGTGTGATTTTATAATACGTTTAATCAAATCCCCCTCATGTCCATTATAAGATTGCTGTAGGCCTTCATTCCTCCAAAGTGAGTTTCTCTGAGGGCAAAAGTTGGAAATGGGTCAGCTTTATAAAAAAACAGCCATTTTCTGTTGATACACCATGAATATTTGATGACGGCTAACTTCTCTGTGGGGAAAAGCAGATATCAATAAAAAAGGCCATCTAGTCGGCGATAAAGCCCACGAAGGCAGTCTGTTCGGGCAGAGAAAGGGTTTAGATAGTAATTGCTTGTGGAAGCTTTAACTAGATGGTAAACTAGATTTGCATTTCCCGAAGGAAATGTCAGCGCTTACAAGGAAGCAAAAGTAATATTGTAAAAGTTTTAGGCGAGTGGTTTGGCTCTGGTTCTATGTAAATGAAGCGTCGTGTCTGGATATTCAGCAATCTGAAGTCCAAACAGTTGAGAATTCTTTCCGAAGGGCAAAGCAAACAGCACAGGGAGTGTACACTCATATATCACTTCACAGGGAATGCGGAGGGAGATTAAGGCAGTATTTATTGTGCAAAAAGTATTACAGAAAGTTTAGTTAAAACAAAAGCAGCTGTATAGAAGTGTAAAACTCACTGCTACATGTGTAAGTGTATTTTTATCACCATATACAGCATTTATAGTGGATGCTGTACAGTGGAGATGGTGTGGAGAGACCCTCCCTTCATGATTGTATATGGCAAGCGCTCTGGGTGTATATGGCCATACGTGATAAAAATACATACAATACATTACATTACATTACATATAAACATTAGGACTGCACTATATATATATATGTATATATATATATATATATATATGTATATATATATATATATATATATATATATATATATATATATATATATATATATATATATATATATATATATATATATATATATATATAATAAGTAGTAAATATATAAAGTAATAATAAAGTAGTAGGGTTGATATACACTAGACCATATATTTAATTTAATTACCTGTAAAATATCTCTATTTTACTATTTTCTAACATTGACATAGAGTAACAGTAGCTATACAGAACACAAATTTGGATACAGACGAATACTGATCAGTCTTGGCCCACTGACAGATGAAGGAATTCCACATTTAATGGCAAAAGTCAATCACCTGTCCATGATTAATGTCATTCATTAGACGCGTGTCTTGATTACCTTAGAGAGAGCAGGTCTTCTCCATCATCTGCGAATCAATGCGCAAGCAGCTAATGATGCTCTAGAACTCTCTCTGCAAAAAATGCTTTACTGCCACAACATATGCAGGTTTATACATTGAAAAATCATTAATAAATATTGCAGCAATGTGAGGGAGACTGCAGAGCTAAAATATCCCTTTTGGTGTCTAATAACAGCATATGGATTGATAGATTATGTAGTTCTTTGCATGGATGCGTATCGTTTCCTGCCTGTGTTGGTGGATTTCTTTCATTCATACATACATAAATAAATAAATAAATAAATAAATAAATAAATAAATAAATAAATAAATAAATAAATAAATAAATGAATAAATAAATAAATATGACCAACTAAATAAATACATAAATAAAAAACAACGACCCAAACAAATAAACAAATAACCAACTAAATAAATAAAAAACAACTAACTAATTAACTAACTAAACAGCAAAAAAAAAAAAAAAAAAAAAAAATGAATAAACCAAAAATATAAATGAACAACCAACCAACCAAATAAATAAATGCATAAATAAAAAAAATAAATAAATAAAATAAATAAACCACAAACAAAACAAATAAACAATTGAATACTTAAATAAATAAATAAACCAACAAAAAAACATAAACAAACAACCAACAAATCAAATTATTAAATAATCAACTAAATAAATTAATAAACAAATAAATAATTAAACAAGTAACAAACTTACAAACTAACTAACTGAACAACCAAATAAGTAAATAAATAAATAAATAAATAAAAAGTAACTAAATAAATAAATAAATTAATTAATTAATTAATTAAATAAATATACAAATAAATAAATGAACTACATTTAACCACAAACTAAATAAATAAATAAACTAAATAAATACATAAATAAACAAACAAACAACAAACCAAATAAATAAATAAATAAATAGATAGATAAATAAATAAACCAACTAACTAACTAACAAACAAATACATAAACAAACAAACAAACAAACAAACAAATAAATAAATAAATAAATAAATAAATAAATAAATAAATAAATAAATAAATAAATAAATAAATAAATAAATAAATAAAACAAAGTTTACTCCTAAAAGAAACAAACAAAAACAAAATTCTTTACTGCCACAACACATGCAGGTTTTTACATTGGAAAAGCATTAATAAATATTACAGCAATGTGAGAACTCTCTGTCAGCCTAAAATATCCCTATTGGCGTTTAATAACAGCATATGGATTGATAGATAAATTATGTAATTGTTCTGCATGGACGCGTATCGATTCCTGCCCGTGTTGGTGGGTTTTCTCCAGGTGATTTGTCACACAGCCACAGCGTGTTTGTGTCTTCAATGAGAGCTAATGTGGTTTGGGAGGCAGGACTGAATTCAGGTCCAACACAATCGACTTTTGTCACAAGACAATAGAAAGAGCGAGAAGGAAAGAGAAAGAGAGAGAAAGATAGAGAGAGAAGGCTGGATAAATAGCTGGAGGGTAAATATGCCTGTCTGCTGCTGTATATGATATTTACAATACGTGTACAATCAATAATTCATACATGACACGTTGAATTATAAGTGATGCTAATACGCCCTAAACTGTTTTTGTCTTCTATTTTCTCTTCTTTATGCATTTTGGTATACTTTTTTTTTTTCAGCAATGCATTTATTACTAGTACTTTTAATCTGCAAATTATGTTCAATTTATGGCTACTTTATTTATCAAGTTACCTAAAACCTTTTTTGCTTAACAACACAATTTACAAATTTTCTGCGCCAAATGATCTATATATATATATATATAAATCTTCCAATTAAAGCAAAAATACTTTTGTTTTTATTTTTTATTAATTAAACAAGCCTAGAAACACATTCATTTTTGAAAATTACAAAAAAAACTTAATAACTAAATAATAATAATAATAATAATAATAATAATAATAATAATAATAATAACATTTGATTCAGAAACCATTCTAATATGCTCATTTGAAGCAAGATCATCTTTTTTTATTAGTTTCTATAATTATTAATGTTAAAAACATTTGATGTAACATTTATTAAACCTTTACTGTCACTTTCATTTAATGTAATACATCCAGTGTATTTTCTTTATATTTAAAAGTTATACCACACAAGGACTGTCAAAAGAGTCAATTACATGATAAGGCAAATAAATTAATAAATTAATGATTAAATAAATAAAAAATAAAATAAAATAAATAAATAAATAAGCCTGATAAATAAATAAACAAATAAATAAATAAATAAATAAATAAATAAATAATAAGCCTAATAAATAAATCAAATACATAAATGAATAAATCCAAATAAATAAATAAACAAACAGATAAATAAATAAATAAATAAATGAAGAACCGTATAAAACAAACGGATATATAAATAAAACCAATAAATAAATAAATAAATAAATAAATAAATAAATAAATAAATAAATAAATAAATAAATAAATAAATAAAAGTCTCAGGTTTTTAGGTGCTATAAAATCTCATAGGTTTGAAACAATATAAAGTTTAATTCTGAATAACAATAAGCTCCACATACAGCTGTTACACTTCAAACCATCCCAAATGATTTACCTTGGCCTTTTACTTATTCCCCTCTGCTGTAAAATGAATTCCAGAGGTTGGATTTGAAAAAGGAGCAGCTCTTTTCCTGCGGGTCTGCTGTTGGTCGGTGGGTCGGCGGGTTTGGACAGAAACAGGCAGCAGCTGCAGGGCAATGATAGCGAATTCACCGTCTGCCATTCCTCAAGTATCATCCTCAACAGCTGTTCTCAGGCCTATGGGTGACACGTATGGGTAACAGGCCTATGAGACTATTCAACAAGCACACAAACATGGGCACATGCACATACACATATACAAACACATATAGTACACAAACACATTCAGTACATATCCATACACAGACAGACAGACACACACACACACACACACACACACTGACTGGCCTGTTGGACGTTGAGAAGACAGATATGGGTGAAGGAAATGATTACTATCAGATGCTTGTTAAAAGACTTTGGCTCTGGTTAAATGATGATGGCAGAATTAATGAATTAATCAATGGCCTGCTGTTCATTTGCCGTGTTCATGTTAGTCACAGTTTATAAAAGAAGGGATAATTATTGCTGTGCCGCATATATATCAGATGGATGTGGGAGTCTGTGAAATAAAATAAATATTTTTGTATTTTTGACATTACTATTAAAATAAAAACTACACCTATTTAAATGACAGTGAAATATTACAGCGACACAGCTGTGTTTTTATTACTATAAAATCAGTATTTTAGTTTATTATACATTAAAAGAGGTGCACACAACATTTTTGAAACATATTTAACAATACATTTTTATAGATCATCATATTACTGAAACAGAAAGCTTTTGTAGCAACCATGATTTGGGCTATTTTTTTTTTATTAATGGATCATTTAAAATTAAATTATAAATAAAATAAGTTATTTGATCATGTATTAAATGTAACAATATAAGAAATAATTTTTATTATTATTCATATTAATATATGATTTTAATATTTGATTTGTATTCATCAACTATTATACATTTTATTGGTGGACATATGTTCAGAAATAATAATAATAATAATAATAATAATAATAATAATAATAATAATAATAATAATAATAATTATTATTATTATTATTATTATTATTATTATTATTATTATTATTTCTTTCTTTATTTATTTGCATAATGCAAGCTAATTATTTTTCATTATTATTCAAATGATGCATAGATAAATGGTACAGTTATGTCTTTTTACAGATATGTTGTTGTTATACCGATATGTTTTTGTTGTTGTTTTTATTCCTGAATAATATAAATTTTATTTATTTGTTTATACTTTAGTGATGTTCAGAATTGATTATTATTATTATTATTATTATTATATATTTTTTATTATTATTATATTTTTAGCATATTACAAGGAAATTGTGATTCATTATTCTTCATATTAGTTCATGAATTCATATACATTTATGTATTCATTAATAATATATTTACATAATGCATTTATGAACATGATAATAGCAATACTAATAAAAATAATAAAATAAAATAATAATAAAAATGATAATGATAATGGTAATATTAACTAAGCTGGGACTAAGCTGAAATGGAAAATGAATGAATGGATAAAATAATAATAGTGCTGTTATTATTATTATTATTAATAATATTTATATTATTATTATTATTATTGCTCATCACCCAAAGATGGCTGGGGTTAGGTGCCACACCTCCTTTTTAAAATTGTACTGACAAAACATAAAATGGTTACGTTTCTTTGTGAGATCTGGTTGAAAATACGGTATTCAGAAACACTTACTAAATTGTAAAAAAATATAGCACAATTTAGCTGTATTTTTGGGTCAAATAAAAGCAGAATAGAAAAGAAGCGACTGTTTTAAAAACCCTAAATAACGACTAATTTACCTGCGTTCACCAATACTCATCCACACACTTTAGCTCATTGTCACGTTGTCATTGTTTGTTTTAGTGCGACGACAACACAGAACACAGTCTTGTTAAAGGCATTGTTCTTTTCACTCTTTACACCTGCTGCCCATTTATCTTTTGTCACTTCCTTTAGACTCGTTTTACTCTGATTGTTCACTTTCATGTATTCCTCTCATGGTAGAACGTCACCAACGCTAAACAGCAAATGAAGTCGCCCTCGCCGGGATCTGCTTTTTCAAAACAAGCATGCGTTCAATTAATCATAGTCTCGGCTCGGAGAAAATAATAAATAAATAAATCCCAGACATCATTCCTTAACTCAACAAACACAAAGACGTCATATTCTGATATGAATCCCCAGACTTCTTTCCACAGTCTCTTTTTTTTTTGTTTGTTTATCATCGGGTCGCTCTTTAGAATACATAATTTAATTACTCATGGATGGCCCTTTGTTCATTATACACATTTTTTTTGGATAAAGCTGAGCTTGGCACTGACCAGCGGACTCCGGAGCAAGATTTCGTCAGATTAAATAAAGATTACACGACTGTGGAGCAGATGACGGCGGCCCTGGGGTTTATAGTGGAGATATGAGAGGAGATAAAACAATCAAACCCACCTCGCCGGAGCGAACTGACCCTCGAGCACTCTCCAATCAAGGCCCCTGCCCTGAAGGCAATGCGATTTTTATATCAAAGCATTCCAATGAAGAATCGTTTCTCCTGAAAGCTCTGAATTAGAGCGTTTGTGAAGAATATAGGCGTTCGTTTAACACCGCCAGGCTAACTTTGAAGTAGTTTGGACAGCTGATGAGCTCAGACAACAGAAGGTGTGTTGTTTGAATGTTTGAATGTTAAAGCATCTGTGAAGGCTTTTTATTTAAAGCAAAATGGGTTTGTTTGTTGTTTTGTTTAGTTTTAGAGAGAGAAGAGTATGGTTACAAGTGGCTTATCAAACCCACTCACCTGTGTGAAATACAATTCATAAATGCACAATGTTTTGTTTCGTTTTAGATATGGAGTGTATGGTGCAAATGTGCAAAAACTGGTACAAGTGGCACTTGCTTCTTGTTTTGCAATTCTTTGGGCGAATTAAAGGTGCAGTTTGTAAGTTTGACACAAAGTGGTTAAAATAGGTATTTCAATCCAGGTTCACAACAAGCAGAGAGCAGATTGCCAGATTGACCACACTAACAAAGACTGACTTAAACGGTTTTGTAAATCAAAGCAAAAGCATGCGATAGAGGAAATAATTTACGTATCTATAAATTCACTAATGTTGATCCTGGACCATCAATATATAAATTCACTAATGTTGATCCTGAACTATCAATATATAAATTCACTAATGTTGATCCTGAACTATCAATATATAAATTCACTAATGTTGATCCTGGACCATCAATATATAAATTCACTAATGTTGATCCTGGACCATAAATATTTAAATTTACCAATGGTGATCCTGGACCATCAATTTATAAATTCACTAATGTTGATTCTGGACCATCAATATATAAATTCACTAATGTTGATCCTGAACTATCAATATATAAATTCACTAATGTTGATCCTGGACCATCAATATATAAATTCACTAATGTTGATCCTGGACCATAAATATAAATTCACTAATGTTGATTCTGGACCATCAATATATAAATTCACTAATGTTGATCCTGGACCATCAATATATAAATTCACTAATGTTGATCCTGGACCATAAATATAAATTCACTAATGTTGATCCTGGACCATCAATATATAAATTCACTAATGTTGATTCTGGACCATCAATATATAAATTCACTAATGTTGATCCTGAACTATCAATATATAAATTCACTAATGTTGATCCTGGACCATCAATTTATAAATTCACTAATGTTGATCCTGGACCATCAATATATAAATTCACTAATGTTGATCCTGGACCATCAATATATAAATTCACTCATGTTGATCCTGGACCATAAATATAAATTCACTAATGTTGATCCTGGACCATCAATAAATAAATTCACTAATGTTGATTCTGGACCATCAATATATAAATTCACTAATGTTGATCCTGAACTATCAATATATAAATTCACTAATGTTGATGCTGAACTATCAATATATAAATTCACTAATGTTGATCCTGAACTATCAATATATAAATTCACTAATGTTGATCCTGAACTATCAATATATAAATTCACTAATGTTGATGCTGGACCGTCAATATATAAATTCACTAATGTTGATCCTGGACCATCAATATATAAATTCACTAATGTTGATCCTGGACCATAAATATATAAATTCACTAATGTTGATCCTGGACCATAAATATATAAATTCACTAATGTTGATCCTGGACCATCAATGTAAAAATTCACTAATGTTGATCCTGGACCATCAATATATAAATTCACTAATGTTGATCCTGGACCATAAATATAAATTAACTAATGTTGATCCTGAACTATCAATATATAAATTCACTAATGTTGATGCTGAACTATCAATATATAAATTCACTAATGTTGATCCTGAACTATCAATATATAAATTCACTAATGTTGATCCTGAACTATCAATATATAAATTCACTAATGTTGATCCTGGACCATCAATATATAAACTCACTAATGTTGATCCTGGACCATCAATATATAAATTCACTAATGTTGATCCTGGACCATAAATATATAAATTCACTAATGTTGATCCTGGACTATCAATATAAAAATTCACTAATGTTGATCCTGGACCATCAATATATAAATTCACTAATGTTGATCCTGGACCATCAATGTAAAAATTCACTAATGTTGATCCTGGACCATCAATGTAAAAATTCACTAATGTTGATCCTGGACCATCAATATATAAATTCACTAATGTTGATCCTGGACCATAAATATAAATTCACTAATGTTGATCCTGGACCATCAATATATAAATTCACTAATGTTGATCCTGGACCATAAATATAAATTCACTAATGTTGATCCTGGACCATCAATATATAAATTCATTAATGTTGATCCTGGACCATAAATATAAATTCACTAATGTTGATCCTGGACCATCAATATATAAATTCACTAATGTTGATCCTGGACCATCAATATATAAATTCACTAATGTTGATCCTGGACCATCAATATATAAATTCACTCATGTTGATCCTGGACCATCAATATATAAACTCACTAATGTTGATCCTGGATATACAATTCATAAATGCACAATGTTTTGTTTCGTTTTAGATATGGAGTGTATGGTGCAAATGTGCAAAAACTGGTACAAGTGGTACTTGCTTCTTGTTTTGCAATTCTTTAGGCAAATTAAAGGTGCAGTTTGTAAGTTTGACACAAAGTGGTTAAAATAGGTATTTCAATCCAGGTTCACAACAAGCAGAGAGCAGATTGCCAGATTGACTACACTAACAAAGACTGACTTAAACAGTGTTGTAAATCAAAGCAAAAGCATGCGATAGAGGAAATAATGTTGATCCTGGACCATCAATATATAAATTCACTAATGTTGATCCTGGACCATCAATATATAAATTCACTAATGTTGATCCTGGACCATCAATATATTACTTCACAAATTTTGATCGTGGACCATCAAATTTATCTAAAATTTTTCTTGCGAGTGCCCTTCACACCTGCTGTTCTTGCATAAATTCACAAGATGCTACTGTCAACTGACTGACGACCGAATGACTGTTGCCTCTCACCCACCCCAGTGCCTAAACCTAACTGATAATGTTTTAAAAACCAATCGGAAAAATAGAGAAACCATCACATAGCCTGATTTTTACTAATTTGTTTTTTTAAAGACAACATTCTGTTAGAAATGTTCCAGTTATTCTCGTTTATTAAATTTTTTGGCTTTTATTTTAGTTTCTCCTGCTTTCTGGAACCGTTCTTCATCAGCCTTGAAGCCTGTCATCACAGTCAACTCCACACTACGTCCCAAATCCTCGAACATACACTGTGAGCCACTGGACAAGCCCGTAACAGCGGGAAAGCCGTCCACACAGAGGTAAGCAGTCAGCTGGTAGCGCGAAAAGTAACAGAAGCTTTCGGCAGCATCATCTCACACCATAGCTTTAATTTTAAAGTGCAGTCATATGTAGCTCTGGCTACATAACGCGAACGTACGTATTTACATTGAGCCCTTGTTGTGAAATGCATAGGCATTTATTTAATACAGCTGACTGATTGTGAAGGGATAATTTTAATCCGTTTTTATTCTTTGCTCTTTGTATTTGTAATACTTGTTGTATTTTATGTTTCTTTTCTTGTTTATGTAATGCTTATTATTATTGTGAATGAAAAGTGCTATACAGTATATAAATGAAATTGTTCTGCCTTGGCTTACTTTGGACAACTGATGATCTCAGGCAGTTTTTTAAAATCATTATTATTACTATTACTAATATTATTACTATTATTAGTATTATTATCATTATTATTGGAATTTAACAGCATTTATGATGGCTTAAGCCAAGCTGATGGTTCTTGTGGTTTTCGGTATCTCCCATACAGCAAAATGGGGGTCAGGGGAGAAATAGGTCTATTAATATTTCACGATGAAAAAGCTTCATCCCGCTCTATTTCAGCCAGTAGCCACGAGTAGCCTAGTTCCCGCAGCGCTGCTCCCATTTATCAATTAGTGGACCTTTTTTCCTTTTTTTTTAAGGGGCATAACATTAAACCTAAAAAGAGCTTATCTCATGTGTGACAAAGTGTCCCTCGCTGTGCTCATGGCTGGAGCTTGAAAGAACCTGTAACAGTTAAGTGACACGTTTGAACATGGGAAATTAATATCTCATGCTGGAATGTTTTATCAGTATTTAAATGAGCCTCGCATTCGCATAACTACATGTAATATCGCTGATTTTTTAATGCAAATGCTGTCAGATTGAGTTATTTTTTCGAATTTCAGCATCCGTGATTTTAGGAATTTCATTAAATAGTTATTTTTGAATGAGGTCAGTCTTATATTAATGCAATCTGGTACGTCCAGAACACTACTTTTGAGGAAATGGGAACCTGTATTATTTATTTTTGTTAATTATTAAGCACAGTGACTGACACTTATAAGTGAACAAAATCAAGCCCAAATGGCTCACGTAGCTTATTAACAGGCATATTTTTACTAAAGATGTTATCGTTATCTGCACACAAATTATTGATTTGCATTTTAAAATCTTGCCTCATTATTATCCACTTTAATAATAATAATAATAATAATAATAATAATAATAATAATAATAATAATAATAAATAATAATAATAATAATAATAATAATAATAATAATAATAATAAAAAATAATAATAATATTAATAATAATAATTATAATAATAATAATAATAATAATAATAATAATAATAATAATAATAATAATTTGTAAAAATCAACTTGCAGAAGGAGATTAGGACAGTTTGGACATGATTTAATAAACTAAGGAACAGTTTTTCCAAGAGCAGTAGCCTGTATCTCCCCCTAAAACACACAGATACACACTCACATACATTGCTGCTGAGAAACTGAAGGCGAGAACAACTCATGCCCTAAGCACTTGACTCTTTACTGCACTAGGACTCTGCTACTATTTAACTATACAGTTTAATCTTGTGTTGAGTCTTTGTTTGTTTGTTTATTATAGATATTTGTGTCTATTTATTCTACATTCCCTATTGCTGCTGGTTTCTAGGAGCTACCAAACACATTTCATCATATAAAAATTACAATAACAATAAAGTTCTAAAATCTAATGAGTTAAAGTGAAACATAATAAATAAACAAGACACTAATAAATGTATTATGAATAGTTAATAGTATATTATTATAAACTAGTGTGTAAATATGAATGATATTTCAGGGGCTCACTTTACAATATGGTTTGATTAGGTCATGTATTTTCAAAAACTAAGAATGAACAGTACTGGCATTTAATCAAAGTTCAGCATTTACTAATGCATTACTAAATTAATTAGTTTGTTTAATTTAGTAATGCACTGTGAATTAACACAAATGAAATACATACATATACATACACACTCACCGGCCACTTTATTAGGTACACCTGTCCAACAGTTGTTAATGCAAATTTCAAATCAGTCAATCAATCACATGGCAGCAACTCAATGCATTTATGCATCTAGACATGGTCAAGACAATCTGCTACAGTTTAAATCAAGCATCAGAATGGGGGGGGGGGGGGGGGGGGTGTGATTTAAGTGACTTTGAACAAGGCATAGTTGTTGGTGCCAAATGGGCCGGTCTGAGTATTTCAGAATCTGCTGATCTACTGGGAATTTCATGCACAACCATCTCTAGGGTTTACAGAGAATGGTCCGAAAAAGAGAGTCTGTGGGCGCAAATGCCTTGCAGAGGCATAGATAGATAGATAGATAGATAGATAGATAGATAGATAGATAGATAGATAGATAGATAGATAGATAGATAGATAGACAGACAGACAGACAGACAGACAGACAGACAGACAGACAGACAGACAGACAGACAGACAGACAGACAGACAGACAGACAGACAGACAGACAGACAGACAGACAGACAGACAGATAGATAGATAGATAGATAGATAGATAGATAGATAGATAGATAGATAGATAGATAGATATTGAAAATTGTAGATACAAATCGAATCTTGTTAAATTGTTCAGTGTATTTCGCTCACTAAATGATACATCTGTTAATAAATGCAAAGCTGTAACAATACTGAGACCCATCTCAATGATGTTAGATAAACATGGATAACAAAAAGAGTGAAACCTACTGGGATTAAAATAATAGGGCAATGAAGCCAGGCAGATCTGAATATGATATGGAGAAGCTATAGTGAAACGAGCTCCGTGCTCCGTTGTATTTTTAATTTGCAGAGTCTATCAAAGGATTATTACTCCCTGCTGAAGCTTAAAAAGACAAGTTTCATTTACATGATTTTCTGCAGAAAACAGTCAAATACTAAAACAGATCATGCATTTTTAAAGAGCAGGCATAATTTACATTGAGTGGAAGTCAATGGAGAAAACTATTTGCTCTGAGTGTAAAAATACAATATCAGACACACACTGTGCAAACGCTGAGAAGTAATATCCTCACAGAAATCTTAAATATGCAGCCTTGTTCATGCAAATCACAAAAAGAAATCCTAACTATAAATGTATTGCTTAAAACATACTTTTAAATTCTGATTAATAAAAGATTTCACACCACTGCGATAAAGAAAACTGCACAATGTACAATGTGATCTTGGATTAACATCTATGTTGATCCTGGAACAGCATTTTTGTTGGAAAATGTAATCCATACCTATTGCCTACCCCTAAACCCAACCATAACTGTAAATTGTTCCCAAAATCAGAGGGAATGATGTATGACAATCGTGTAGAAGTACATAAATCTAACCTGAAGCCTAAGAAGTTTATATTAAACATATCCTCTAATTCTGATTGGCTAACTGGAATGTTGTTCCAGGATCAACATAGATTTTAATCCAGGAAAATGTCCTACATGGTGAAATCAGGTTGGCAAATGAAGACTGATGGGGATTCTATCATTTGAATCACTTTCACAATAAAAGCACTGACAGCCAATCAGAATCCATCCTGTTTTTAAAAGATGTCAAAATGATTAAAGACTTATAGTAAGTGTTAAATTTCCATGTTCTTTAAAGATAAAAGTTCAGAATCAGAGGAAACATAATCAAAGATAAAAAAGAAAATATTAACAATCTATACATGTGTACTGTATTTAATCATGTACATTTGTATAAATACACACATATTCTGTACATAAAATCCAAACATAATGAACAACTATACACTCACCGGCCACTTTATTAGGTACAACTTACTAGGCAACATTTTTCCAATCTTCTATTGTCCAACTTTGGTGAGCCCGTGCGAATTGTAGCCTCAGTTTCCTGTTCTTAGCTGACCGGAGTTACTATTGCCTTTCTATCAGCTTGAACTAGTCTGGGCATTCTCCTCTGACCTCTGCAAGGCATTTGCGCCCACAGAACTCTCTTTTTCGGACCATTCTCTGTAAACCCTAGAGATGGTTATGCGTGAAAATCCCAGTAAATCAGCAGTTTCTGAAATACTCAGACCAGCCTGTCTGTCACCAACAACCATGCCACATTCAAAGTCACTTAAATCACCTTTTTTCGCCATTGTGATGCTCAGTTTGAACTGCAGTAGATCGTCTTGACCATGCCTACATGCCTAAATAAACTGTTGCTGCCATGTGCAATTTGCTTTATTGAGCAGTTGGACAGGTGTACCTAATAAAGTGGCCGGTTAGTGTTTATTTACGCTTTTGCATAAAATTTTATGTCTAGGGTGGTTTCACACCTAGACTTTTGTTGCGGAACCTGTCTTGTGTGCCCAGTTAGCACAGTTTGTTTAGCATATGTGAAAGCAATCGTGCTCAGATCTGTGCCAAAACAATCGGTCCGAGATCGCCTAAATGAGGTGGTCTCGGCTCGATTGAAACAAACTCTGGAGCGCATCGATTGTAGTGAGGAAGCAATACGATCCGGCCAGGCTATATCACAGTGTATTATGGATATGTAATAGGCATATATACAGCTATATGAAGAGAGAATTAAGAGTAGGGCGGGAAGTCATTCTACTGGTAAATGTGTGTTTCAAAAGTGACAAAAGTGAACTATTAACGAGAGCTGTTTATCCGTTAGGAAAATTGACCGAACTGCAGTCTTAGCATCTGTTATTTCTCTTTATAAAATATAAACCTAAAACGCATAAGCCAACAGCTACGTATGAGAAAGTCTTACCTCTGCTCTATATTTAGTGACAACGTCTGAGGGTGTTACCATTTAAAATAATGTCTTGTTGCTCATTGTTGTAAATTAAAATAAGGACGCATGACAGCTGAGAGGTACTCTGCAAAATAAACTGTGAAACTGACCAATGTGAGGAGAATATGCTTGCATGTGACTTGTTTTAGCTCTTTTGGTCCATTTCGAAACTTTGCAGTGTGAAAGCGAACCGCACCAAGAACAAAGAGCAACAATGTAACAATTTTAATCCACGTTTCGGAACAAGAGAATCAATCCATAGGTGTGAAAGCACCCTAGGAAAAAGAAATGCTTTAGCAATGACCACAGGTTTCATTGGGCTTCAAGAAACATGAAGGCCAAACTCACCTTGTCAATCATCACAATGGCTAAGAACAAAAGAACAGAGCTGTGATTTGCAGCGAAAGGTTGTTGAGCTTCACATAATTGCCAGTTTTTGAAACGAAGAAAACAGTAGAAGCACTGAAACTGCCCATTTCCACCATCACAACAATAACGGATCAGTCTGGAAGAGGATGCGTCTCTGTTAAGAGGAAGGTTTGAGTGGTCAAAAACTCTCCAAGAACCACATCTGGAGAATTTGAGAAGGTAGTTGGGTCAAAGTTTCCAAAACTTGACTAAAAGTTGCCATCACCACAATTGTTTGAAAGGCTATCAAGAGCAAAGCCTCTACTATCATCCAAAAAAAAACTTTACGGGAAAGATTGAAAGGTTAAAAAATAAAAGCAGTTCTTTTAGATTCCTTCTTTGCTCATATTCCCCAAATATTTGTAGAGGTCACTGTCTGTAGCTATAGTGAAAACTTCACCGGCTCCGCTATCATACTTGTAAGTCAAATTTTTACTCTTTGTCTTTTTTTTTGGTGATTGTACCTGGTGCTATCATCATTCATCATGCGCTGTTCCTGAGTGGTCTAAAAACAGACACGGTTTCATCAGGCGTTGTTTCATTTCTTCACAGCTCTGATTCCACAAGGACGACATTAGTGGAAATCATCGTACAAGAAGGTTATTATTAGACTTTGCAAGACTGAGTGTTGATTGAAGTTAAGATGCATTACATGTAATGGCAGCTCAGGTTGTTCTGATGCCATTTACAGAAAGCAGGTGGAAGATTTGAAAGCTCGGCGCTGATTGAATAATTTCATGCTTTTTCAGATAGATGCAGTCATGCTCAGCCCGTCCTGAACACACACACACACTCACACTGAAATTTTCCCTCTGACAATACTGATTGTTAAATGATTGGTGTGTCCAACCAAATATTTCCTGTGTTGAATCTGAAATGAAATTGAATTTCAGGCTCCAATGAGATGGCAGTGGCGAAAAACCAAAACACTCTTTTTTTGTTTTAGAGAAAAGGGTTCTGCTCTTTCTTCTTTGTTTCTGTTCCACTGCTATTACGTTTTTTCTCTTTGCTGAAGCGGCTTCATCAGCTATTCATTTTATAAAATTATTCACTTTTTTCCTAAACGTTTTGGTGCTTTTTAGTCCTTTTAGATAGATAGATAGATAGATAGATAGATAGACAGACAGACAGACAGACAGACAGACAGACAGACAGACAGACAGAAAGACAGACAGACAGACAGACAGACAGACAGACAGACAGACAAAACAAATGGATGGGTCGGCACCAATGGCATAGTGGTTAGAGTGTCGACACATGCACTTCGGTGTTCCCAGTGACCTGAGTTTGATTCCCGCCTCGAGGCTTCCCCACTTTTTCCTGTCAGTACTCTCCAATGTCCTGTAAATTGAAGGTAAAAACCCCCAAAAAATTATAATAATAAAAAAAATGGATGGATGGATGAATGGATCTTGTACATGGATGGATGGATGGATGGATGGATGGACAGACAGTCAAAAGGATGGATAGAAAAATAGGCAGACATACAGATCGATAGAGAGATATACAAAAATATATGCAGATATATATGCGGATGGATGGATGGATGGATGGATGGATGGATGGATGGATGGATGGATGGATGGATGGATGGATGGATGGCCGGACGGACGGACGGACGGACGGACGGACGGACAGACAGACAGATAGTTAAATCGATGGATTGATGGATGGCCAAATTGATAGCCGAAAGGATGGATAGAAGGATGGTCAAATGGTCAAATGGATGGATGGAAAGATGGCCAAATATATATACAGATGGATGGATGGATAAACAGATGGATAGACAGTCAAATGGATAAATGGATGGTTGGATGGTTGTATGGACAGACAGACTGATAGTAAAAAGGATGGATTGATTGATGGCCAAATACATAGATAGATAGTCAGGTGGATGGATGGATGGATGGATGGACAGACAGACAGACAGTCAAAGGGATAGAGTGATGGATGGCCGGATGGATGGAAGGATGGTCAAATGGATAGACAAATGTATGGAAGGATGGATGGATAAATAGATGGATAGACGGTCAAATGGAGGGATGGATGGATGGAAGGATGGATGGACACACACGCACATACCCCCCCCCACACACACACACACAAACACATGCATTACATAAGATCCAATATGGACTAACACATTAATGTTGCATTATTATAATTTTTTTTATTTAATTTAAATCTGCCACAAATAATATAAATAATGAAACTCTAGATAGACAGCCCAGTCTTATTGTGCACCTTTACATGGAGATGCCCAAGAATACTCATAAGATTGATTGCATGAGGACAGCAGGTTCACTGTGAATCAATAATCAGATAGGACAGCCACACACACGCACACACACACACACGCACACATACACGCACACACAAAATAGGCATTTGAGATCATCGTGAGCTAATCTTAGCATTGCTAGAAATATGCTGTTCCTCAGTTAATGAGAAGAGCAAACATCCACCAATTGATCTCCTCCATGTGCTTTTGTCATTTGTCACTCTCTGCAAGATTTTCTTTTTACAATAAAACAGTTTAATGATTTAAAATGTCCATACGCAACAGCAATCAATCGTTCAGGAGAACAGTTTGACTGGTTCATGCATTCCTTGTGCCGTTTACAAATCAGAGGTGGTTTTATTAGCAAGCAGTCAAGTGGCTTTAGCTTTTATGAGGCCAAATATCAAAATAAAGAGAACGGACTGCAATTATCATTCAATGTTTAGAGAGATGTATTATTATCACAGCCTGAGCTTTAATTTAGATAATCTATGTTCAAATTGAATGATTTACAAATCAAAGTGCCTTTTTAAAAGGTTAATTTTGCAAGTCAATTTGTTTATATAAATTGCGCATTCTTAGGATATTTTTGTTTATTATTTTTAAATAAAAGTGTTGGTCTATTCTTGATAGATTTTATCAATGAATATTCTGGTTTATGTTTGGTTTTAATAATTGTTGTTACTGTCGTTATTATTATTAGATCTATAATAATAATAATAATTATTATTATTATTAATTAATAATATTGCCGCTGTTATTATTATTATTATTATTATTATTATTATTATTATTATTTATTGTTGTTGTACTATTACCATTGATATAATAATAATAATAATAATAATAATAATAATAATAATGTAAATAATATTTATTATAAATATTAATGCCATGATGACAGTAAATATTTGTCTAGATATTTTTCAAGACACTTCTATACAGCTTAAAGTGACATTTAAAGGCTTAACTAGGTTAATTAGGTTAACTAGGCAGGTTAGGGTAATTAGGCAAGTTATTGTATAATGATGGTTTGTTCTGTAGACAGTTGAAAAAAATGCTTTTAGGGGCTAATAATTTTGTCCTTAAAATGGTGTTAAAAAATTAAAAACTGTTTTTATTCAACCTAAATAAAACAAATAAGACTTTCTACTGAAGAAAAAAAAATTATCAGACATACTGTGAAAATGTCCTTGCTCTTTTAAACTTAATTTGAGAAATAGTTAAAAAATAAAAAAAAATAAATCAAAGGGGGGTTAATAATTCTGACTTCAACTGTATATAAAAATATATATATTTAATATTCAAATAAAATATTAGTCAATATATCATATTATTATTCAATATATCATATTATTCATATAATCAGAATATATCAGAATAAACTGTACATTTCACAATCAACATTTTAGGATAAAACAGTGATAAAAACAATCTTAATAAATATATTTACAATGATTCATTAATAGTAATCTTGATGTAAGTGAGTGTGTGTGTTTGCAAGCGGAGACCTTTTGTTGGTCTCCTCTCTCTCTCTCCCTCCTCAAATGTTTAAGATGCAGTCTTGGTAAGCATACAAGACTTCTTAAAAAAAAAAAAAAAAACTCTACAGTGCTCCTCAATGTATAAAACATTTTAACAAATCTTAAAGCATTTAGAACAAACATGTTCAGACCGACAGTCTGTTTGGTGTTCAAGGTTGTTCAGCGCTTGTTTTAAATCCTGCAGCATCTGTAACCTCATATTATTACCTCCAGCATGAGATCCTCAGAGATGTGTGATTTTTACAGTTATTGTCACTTATAATGGCGTTTTCTGAACTTCAGATGTACTAGTTGAATGCTTCAGTGAACTCAACACATTTGTTCGTGTCAAATTCATATATATTTTTACCCTTGAATAAACAGTGGAGAAGGGAAAAAGACTGGCTTTTATTCCATAAAGGTTTTATTCACCACTCTGTATTTTTTTCCCTTTATTATTATTTTTTTCAAAGCAGGTGAAGCATCATTGAAGTTGAAGAGCAGGTGTTACTGTAAGCCTCACATTGTGGCCATAAACGTGTTTTTTTTTTTTTTTTTGAAATCCACCACACACACTTTTTACTACAATATAAACTTCAGCACTGTGCAGTCCTTAAGAGCGCTTGGTCTTGACATATGGCACAAGTAACTTTAATTCTCATTAGTGAGGAACAAGCTCACTTATGTCACTTTATAGAACTGACAGAAGCAGTCTCAGTAAAAATTACAATTACTGCTGGCAAATGTCATTCCAGTGGCTCGTATAATGGCCAAATTTATGTAAATGGATTAGAAATGTTACACTAGTAGCGTGTTATAATTTAGTCCGAGTCTCTTTCCTCACCGCTGATTCCTGAGGATGATTTTCTTTCGTCTCCAAATATGCATTAATGTGCAGTCAGATAGTCTTTATGACAAACTAAACCCCAGTTGTGTGATCAGGGCTTCTTCACAAAGATGAGGGCTTGTGTTTCACCAAATATGGGTTTATTATGTCTCATCCAGCCTAATTCTGAGATAGCATTTGGGATTATCAGATAAATAAAACTTCACACTTATCTCAATCCACCAAAGGGAGACAGATACCACAACACACAGAAGTGGATACTTTCATTGTTTTGATGCTTTTTTTATTAATTAAAGATGCAGTATATGTTTGAAACCCAGTGGTTGAGCTAGGTATTGCACTCCTGGTTCAAAACACTGCAAGGGCAGGTTGCCAGATTGACGACATCAATAGGATTGATGTAACCTGAATAGGTCATCAATAGGATCAATTGTGACCTGAAGGCTGATTTAAGGCTGATTTAAGTTTGTTCTGAATAAAAGCAACTGCATACGAAAGAATGAATATTTCCCATATTAAAAGGAGTTTTTGTTCTAATCAACACCTGAAATGTATTTCAGATACGTTTTCAACGTCTTGCAGCTTAATAACAGGATAAACTAACAATGATCACCTCAGGTACACCTCGTTTGCTTTATTCAGTGTTAAATGCTAATAATGCGAGTCTGAATGTCATTTGACAAAGTATTTATTCAACCCGGGCTCATTGTGGAAACGTAGCCCCGCGGACGTTTCTGCAGGCCGCGAAATACGTCCCGGGAGGTACGTATTCGAGCAGTTTTTGTTTTCGTGGATCCGCGAGAGGCCGATGTGCGTGCTTTTTCGCGTCTTGAACGCCTGTCGGGAGCCATGCTGTTCTCGCGTGAAAAGCCGCCGGAGGCCGCAGTGGAGCGACCGTCCATCCGACTGACTGGCTGAATGACTAAACGATCGACGATCGATCCTCTTCCTCCTTCCCTAAACCCAAGCGATGGTTTGCAAAAGCCCTCCAAAAAAAAAAAAAAAAAAAGCAAAAGCCCTTGTCTTTGATTTCGACCACGTTTTCGGATCTCGCCGCATTCTCGCCCTTATTTTTTGGATTCTGTTTTTCATCTTACTTGATTTCTGGAACCGCTCTTCCCCGGACTCGATCCTGGTCGTCCCCGTGGCCGGCTCCTCCTCCTCACGGGCCTCCGCTCTGCCGACATAACGCTGCGAGCTAAGCGGACAAACTGGTTGCAGCGGGAAAGCCCTCCACACAGAGGCGAACCGTCAGCCGGTGAGCGTTCGCTCAAGAAAAACTAAACGCGGCCATACGTACCTCCGGCTACGTAAATCGCGGTCTCCAGAAACGTCCACGGGGCTACATTTCCAGAATGAGCTTGGGTTGTATTTATTGCCATACTACTGAAAGCAGCAGCAGATAGTTCACCCCAGATCTCGAAAAACAAATTAAAACTGCTTGAAATTGAACTTTAGGACTTTTTTTTAGCAAATAGTGAATTCATTATTTGTTAAGCAATAACGCAACATTAATAAATGTTAGTAAGCAGTTTATAAATACTTTATTCTTGACTTATAAGCTAATTTAAAATGTGCTCAATAATTGTCCTTTTATACTTTGTTACTGATTATTTTTTCATGACTAACATATCGCATTATTTACAAACCATTTGTATTTAAGAGAAGTTTGGTTTTTTAAGACAATTTAAAATGAGTTAGTAAATGATTATTAAACTATTTAAATCACATTCATTTATTAATAATCAAGCATATACTAATTGTTAATTTGTATGTTAGTAAATGCTTTATTAACTCAACTCCATTCAGTTTTGTGAACTAATCTAAAATGAGGACTATTTATGTTTTTTACATAGCAAGTATACATAGTAATTAACTGCCATACGTAGCAGTCATTTAAATTTGGTGGATAGGGGGACTTGCAGTCCTATATCACGTTGCCATCTGCCTCGAAATGGGAGGAATTTGGATCCTATTTTGATGTCAGGAGATTTTAAAAAAGAGTCTCGCTGTATGACTGTGAACACGCTATACCTACACACAGTTCTGTCCAAACGGCTTTCAAAAGATGATTTTCATCAGAGGTGCCATTTTTAATTTTCTTTTGGATTTGTTTGATTCAGTCACGACCGAATGTGCTTCACTAAAGGTACAAATGCTTCAGTCTGTTGCTTATTATGCTTAAAATACAGTTTAAAAAATAATGTTTGCTGCTTGTTCTAACTACAGCACTTCTTTAAAATGAGCTGAAACAACACAATTACTGAGCACTGTAAAAATCATGTCATGAGAACAGATTAATTTATGCTACTTTATTTAATAAGTGAATCATTTTTAAACCGAATTATTTTTACCTATACAAAATTTGAAACAATATTTTAGTCAGTTTGACCGATTTAAGTTGAGCTCACTAAAAAGAAAAAAAAAATAATAATTTAACTAAAATAAATCAAATAATTTTTTTTTTTTTGGGGGGGGTGGGGGGTATGCCATCATTGTATTTGCACTGTTTGTATTTTGCACTGTCTGTATTTTGCACTGTCATTGTATTTACACTGTCGTTGTATTTGCACTGTTGTTGTATTTACACTGTCATTGTATTTGCACTGTCTGTATTTTGCAATGTCGCTGTATTAAACGTGCATTTTATTTACACGGTCATTGTTTTTGCACTGACTGTATTTTGCTCTGTCGTTGTTTTTACACTGTCATTTTATTTGCACTGTCTGTATTTTGAACTGTCGTTGTATTTACACTGTCATTTTATTTGCACCGTCTGTATTTTGAACTGTCGTTGTTTTTATACTGTCATTTTATTTGCACTGTCTGTATTTTGAACTGTCGTTGTTTTTATACTGTCATTTTATTTGCACTGTCTGTATTTTGAACTGTCGTTGTATTTACACTGTCATTTTATTTGCACTGTCTGTATTTTGAACTGTCGTTGTATTTACACTGTCATTTTATTTGCACCGTCTGTATTTTGAACTGTCGTTGTTTTTATACTGTCATTTTATTTGCACTGTCTGTATTTTGAACTGTCGTTGTATTTACACTGTCATTTTATTTGCACCGTCTGTATTTTGAACTGTCGTTGTATTTACACTGTCATTTTATTTGCACCGTCTGTATTTTGAACTGTCGTTGTTTTTATACTGTCATTTTATTTGCACTGTCTGTATTTTGAACTGTCGTTGTATTTACACTGTCATTTTATTTGCACCGTCTGTATTTTGAACTGTCGTTGTTTTTATACTGTCATTTTATTTGCACCGTCTGTATTTTGAACTGTCGTTGTTTTTATACTGTCATTTTATTTGCACCGTCTGTATTTTGAACTGTCGTTGTTTTTATACTGTCATTTTATTTGCACTGTCTGTATTTTGAACTGTCGTTGAATTTACACTGTCATTGTATTTGCACTGTCTGTATTTTGTACTGTCTGGAGCTAGCACCTAAGCTTCCCACTCATCATAGCACACGTGCTGCTGAGGATGTAACAATAAAAGTGATTGGAATTGATTTGATTTAAATCTTTGAATAAGATGCTTGATTCAGTGCTAAAATACAAATAAAAAAAGAACAAAATGTTTACTGAACACACACTCAAAAAACAGATGCTCAAATTACTTATATAAAAGTAGCTGAAACAACACAATTCTTGAGATTTTTTTGGGACAACTCAATTGTTTTATGTTCAATTCACTGAATAGTTAACAATTTGTGTTTGTGAATTCCGTTGAATCCAGCATTTTCTACAGAGCATCAAGAAAGAAAGAGAAGACCGTAGGAAATGGCTCCAGCCGCAGAGAAGAGATAAAGAAGAGAGATATGTGTGGAAAAGAGGAGGATTTGAGGCAGACGCGGCAGCACAGAGGGGCTCACCGACGGCCCCTTTAAAATAGCCTTTGATGAATGAAGCTGAGTGATTTCTGGGGACCAAGGTCGGCCTCTCCAGGGTAAAAGAGGTGCTGGGGCCGGCGTCACCTTGTAATCTGTTTCATATCTCCTCTAAGTTGCACTGCAAGTACACTACACAGGCCTTTTCTCTTTCTCAAGGTCTCGGAGCCGTTTCTGTAAGCCCTGATATTCTCTCTCTTTCTCCCGCCATCCTCATCTTTTCCTTTGTCTTCTACCTTCCGCTGAGAGAAGCAGCAGAAAAGCTACGCTGTAAAAAGAAAGCATCTGTCCTTTGTCGTCTAACATGAGCAAGGGATCAAAATCACAAAGACGCCTTGCATAAAAAGACAAAAGAGGATATTTTTTGGTGGGGCATTTGTGATGAGTTGTTTAAAAAGAAAGCATTATCTTGTCAAATAGAGCTTTGCGAGATATCGTTCAAATGTCTAAGGGGATACGCCTGTATAAAAGAAGATAAATACATCAGCCTGTGCAGTCACATTACCAACAGCAGTCAAAAACAGCACCTTTTAAAAGAGATGAAGAACAAACTCAGGCAATTTCTTTGTTTTCTGTACACTTTTAGAAAATAATACAAGTTCTAAACAGAAAAGTAAGGTTTTAAAGAATTAATTATGCAAAAATTTTTAGCTAGTTAAGTTGCATTTAAGTAGTTACTATGCCCTATTTTCAACCCAGGCTTATTGTGAAAATGTACCCCCATATACGTTTCTGGAGATCGCAAATTATGTAGCCAGAGCTACGTATGGCTGCATTTCATCTTTAAAATGATTGCTATGGGACGGTATGATGCTGCAGACACATTCTGTTTCTTTTTGCGCTACCAGTTGACTGCCTACCTCTGTGTGGACGGCTTGTCTGCTGTTACCAGTTTGCTCATTAGCTCGCATTTTACGCTGGTGGACTTGAGATGCAGAGAGGAGTTGACGGCAACGACATGGTTTGAGTCCATAAAAGAACAGTTCCAGAAAGCAGGTAAAACAAAAACAAAAGGCAAAAAATTAAATAAACAAGTAAGTGAGAATGTGGTAAAAATCTAAATACGTTGTAAAAATTAGGTGACCGCCAGGATTTTTTTCTTTTTCTAGATTGCTTTTGAAAACACTGTCGGTTGGGTTTAGGGAAGGGGGATGGGTGGGGTTCTCAGTCGGTCAGTCAGTCGACAGCAGCCTCTGGTGGATTTATACGAGAAGAGCAGGCGTGAATGGCGCTCATGAGAGAGATTTTAGATCTGAAGAATTGTACAGAAAACAACAACAACAAGAAACATAGCTCTAGGGATGTATTTCACCCTCTCCAGAAATGTATACAGGGGTATGTATCAATAATGAACCTGGGTTCCCCATTTTACAAGATGTAAACTAAATCTATGATGTCCTTGTAGTGTGTATAAGAAGTTTTAGCTCAAATAGCACTACAAATAATGTTTTACAAGTCTTTAAATCTGTTCCTTGTAGGCTTTGAGGCTAATTGTGCCTTTTAGGTCACTGTCGCTTTAAACTCAAATGAGTTTTTATATACATACAGGGTTCATACACACTTTTACTACTAAAATTCCATGAATTTTCCAGGATATTAAGATAAATGTCATGATCTAATATTTCATTTAATTTCTATGGTAAATAATGGTAAACAATAATAAAAAACAATGCACGTTTAAATGTATTATAACATATCATAAAACACACAGTAATCTATTTAGTTAGATTTTTTTTTTTATATCTATTGTACGGTGGATTTATTTAGATAATGTTTACACATGACAGTTCTTTCCCGCTGTGCCACCCCTGAAATTGAAACTAAGCCGAAGGATTGGCCAAAGACAGAAAAGTAAAGACAACTAACCTATATTTAAGTTTACAAAAACTTGTTAGGCTATTTTTCATGACTTTTCCAAAATTTTGTGATATTTTCTGTTTTTCCAAAACTTTTCCAGGCCTGGAAATTACCATGTCAAAATTCAATTACTTTTCCAGGTTTTCCATGACCGTATGAACCCTTTAAATAACAAACATTCATTCATTTTCTATTCGACTTAGTCCCTTTATTAATCCGTGGTCGCCACAGCGGAATGAACCGGCAACTTATCCAGCACATGTTTTTATGCAGCGCATGCCCTTCCAGCCGCAACCCATCTCTGGGAAACATCCATACACACTCATTCACATACATTCACTATATGGACAATTTCACTTGAATCGCATGTCTTTAGACTATGGGGGAAACCGGAGCACCTGAAAGAAACCCATGAGAACGCAGGGAGAACATGCAAACTCCACACAGATATGCCAACTGACCCAGCCAAGGCTCAAACCAGCGACCTTCTTGCTGTGAGGCAACAGCACTACCTACTGCATCAAACACAACATACAAATCATAATATTTAAATCATTAAAAAAAAAAAAAAAAAAATATATATATATATATATATATATATATATATATATATATATATATATATATATATATAAAATATATATATATATATAAAAAAAAAATATATATATATATATATATATATATATATATATGTAGATGTTTCAAGCTCATTTTTTTATTTACTTTGTACACACAAACACACAATAAAGTTAATTATTTAATGATAACTGAAGCCTAAATATGCATACAAACATTTTGCAAACAAGAGAACTTGATATAATTCAAGTTAATTATTCAAAAGTGCTTCATTAAATAATAATAATAAAAAAATAATAGAAGGTTTACCTTAAAGATGCAAAACGTACTCACAATTCTAGTATCACCCGCATTAAATGAAAAGCAAAGCATTGCAACAGCCTCTATTTACAGCATTACTAAAAAAAAAATGTAGAGTACACAAGCTGGACTGATTTGTGCTTTCCATCAGCCCTGAGTTTCGTGTCCTCATTGATCTGTTTGGTCAGCTGATTGGTGTTACGTGAACAGTGACTGCTACGCTGCTGACCCCTGACCCCTCGGCCCCATGTCGATTCATCCTCTACACTGCCTATTATTTTCAAGCTTCCTTCTTTTGTCAGTAGGAGATGATGTTGATTTTAAAACGCATCACAGGGACACACAACAGTCTCGCAGCGCAATCGTCTTCTGTTGTCAGAAAGCGCATCATTTCTGCCTCGCCACTGGAGGTCGCGACCCCTGTGACACGAGCGCCTCCGCATAACCGACCCGTTTGATCAAACAGCCCTTCTTTCATCAGCCTCCTTTGTTGTTTTCAGAGTGCATGATGTTTTAATCTTGAAATCAATAGGTATTCGCATCATTTCCTGCTAGAGTCAGTCAGCAGTCACACTCGGGGCATTTTAGCTTTAGTAAATAGGGTGAAAATGCTTTATTTTGTTTATTTAAGCAAACAAAGACAGGCCGTCGATAGTACTACTGACATTTCGCTTCATGAATATTTAGCTAAGTCTTGTGATTTGCAGAGCGTTATTGTGAACAAGTGCCTGCATTTTTTTAAATGAGAGAGTCCAGTGCACTACTGTTTAATTATTTTCTTCAATTTTTTACTTGTTTCTTATCCAAATACATAAAGATTTCTGAATTAAGAAGCATTTTCTTTACAAGCAATAAATATTGTCCTGTTTTAAGAAATAAAATGGCAAAATTAAGTGAGGTTTTCAGTGAATTTTGAACGACTTAAATTTTAGTATTTTCTGAAGAATGACATGACAGCAAATCTAGCTTCTACATATGTGTACACCACACACAATATAAAATATGGTTAATCAACCAAATTCATCTGTCTTCTTTAAAAAAATATGCACTGTTTATCCTTATTATTAATTATTATAATTAATATTTATAGGCTACTGAATGAGCAGTTTATTTTATCAATTGTTTTTTTTTTCCTTCCCTGAGAGCACAGTCTTCTGACCTTGTCTATCTGACCAAAGATGGACAAATTTGTAATCTGTCCTCCACAAAAAAGACAGAGTCTCACTGATTCGCCTTACAGCTATCCTCACTCTAATTGAGATAGAACAAATAACATGCAAGTATTAAATTGTAATAGCCTCTATTATTTTTTTAATAGGCCAGAGGCTTATGTTTTTTAGTTACAAATAGCCTGCTGATACAGTATTTTCCTTTTATATTTTGTACTATTTGTGCATAAACGTATGTAGATATAGTGGTAACACTTTACAATAAGGTTCATTAGTTAATGCATTTACTAACATGAGCTAATCATGAACAACACATGTACAGCAATTATTAATCATAATTGAACATTTACTAATGCATTATGAACATCCAAGTCCATGCTTGTTAACATTAGTTAATGCACCATGAGTTAACATGAACTAACAATAAACTACTGTATTTTCATTAACTCACGTTAACTAACATGAACAAATACAGTAGTAATGTATTGTTCATTGTTTGTTCATGTTAGTAAATGCATTAATTAACATTAACTAATGAACCTTATTGTAAAGTGTGACCGATAAAGTACATACTATTACTAAACTAACATTTGAAAACATTTTTTTTTTTTGTCATCATTACTGCAAACTTAAATAAGCAATAATATCATTAAATGTGGAAGAGGGCCTTAAAATATTTTCCAGGGGAAAAGGAGGTCTCGGGCAAAAAAATGTTGCGAACCTCTGCCATAGACTCTTCCTTTCTCAATACAAAATCTTGAATGCAACTTTGGACAAGAATATATGTTGTGACACTGCAGAAGCATGTTGAAAGAATGGTATTAATTATTATAATTTAAATTAAAGATGTTGACTGTTTTGATTCCTTTTTGTGTAATTTATTAATTACAGTATATTTTATTCATTTGATTGTTAAACATATGCCAGAATAGTTGGCGGTTCATTCCGCTGTGGCGACTCATGATAAATAAGAGACTAAGCTTAAATGTATTACATATTTTATACATAAATGCTTTGGCGATACTGTACAAAATGTCAAGCCAATAAAGCACATTTAACTTGAAACTAGAGAGAGAAAGACACCATACATTAAAAACTGGTCGTGGCCTATGGCTTTTGAACGATATTGTGGATGATCTCCCAGCAGAACGTTCTCTTGTTTGCTAGCGAAACCTCAGGCCGTTGTGTCGTTCTAAGGTGAGAAGACAGAATATTGAGTTTCTGCCGAGGGTTTGAACACAGGCTGTGCTTCGACACTAATGAAAGACAAACAAGCGCCGTGGCTCTTTGAAGGTGTGCGAGACCAAAGTGTCTAAATAAATAAAAAACACACCCGTGGGTTTAGCATTCGCCGGTGTTTCGGAGACACGCGGGTGTTTGTAATACATTATTTATCCACCCATTTTTAATCCCATTTGCAAATTAGCAGCATTTTTTATTTTAAAGCGCTATTGTGGAGAAGATTAAAGGATATCACGTCGACAAAACCTCCGGCGTGAACCCAGACTTGTCGGACATTAATATTACATGGCAAGGCTTTTGTTTGTGTGTGTCTGAAGATCATGTAAAGGTAATTTTGGACCAGTAAACACACTAAGCTTTTATCCCAAGCTGGTGAAAACAGCTCTCGCTTTCCACTAAAGTGTCAGTTTGTAAGGTGCCCGTATTGTTGACAGTCTAATTCGGTGCTTCTCAGGTGTTTTTTTTTTTTTTTTTTTCAGCCCAACTACCATCTTTGATCAAAACCAGTGTGATCCCAATGATATATCTCTGGGGAAGGGTGGTTTACAGAGACTGGTTTACACAAAAGCTGCTTTTCCATCACTCTGTTAAAGCACATTTGAAAGTATCAGATGAGAAATGGGTGATGGAAACGACAGAATTCAAATAAAAATATCTTTATTTAAAAAAAAACAAACAAAAAAAAAAACATATAAAATAAAAAAATTTTTAAAAAATCCTGACGACTTAACCTAAAATGAAAATTCAGACATCACTTACTGACCCTTTATGTGGTTCCATAAAAAATAAAATTCAAACATGCATAATTGAGATTTTTAAAAACTGCAATTTACAAATTCAAAACACAATTCGTAAACGTAAAACACGATTTGTAAATTCACAGATAAAAATCATAGATATTTTTGACAGATGAATCAGATATGTGTATTTACGAATCCTCTTTTGAATTTACGGATCGGATTTGTGTATTTATGAATGGTGTTTTGAACTTACAAAATGAATTTGTTTATTTACAAATCGTGTTTGAATTTACCATTCGAATTTGTGTATTTACGAATCATGTTTTGAACTTACAAATTTAATTTGTGCATTTATGAATTGTGTTTGAACTCACAAATTGGATTTGTAGATTTTATTTTGTATGTAAATTTATTGTGAATTGTGTTATGGATGTATGATTTATTTATTAGTTTTTCTTTTTTTTTTTTTCGGAATTGTATCATTTTTGAGACTGATCCATAGTATCAAAAAAGTAGTTTTGCATGTGAAATGGCCACCACAGTGTCCAGACCTTAACCTTATTGATAATATCCGGGATGTGCTTGAGAAGACTTGCAGTGCAGTGAAGTGGTTTCGACTCCTCCAGCATCAGTACAAAATCTTGGCAAAAACGAATGCAAATAATAAATGCGACACTGCAGAAGCATATTGAAACAATGCCAGGGTTAATGTTACTAATTATTATAATCCAGATTAGAGATGTACTGTGCAATTTACAAAATAAATGCTAACAGTGTACTTTTGCATAAGTGTTTTTTAGTAGTCTTTCCACCACTGCCATCTTCTATTGCTCCTCGAACATCTTGCAAAATAACCTGAAATAAAACCTGAAATTATGGAAGACTGAGGACTAACAGATTATGAACAAACAAACATATGCATATATAAGGATAAAAGTCAACATAAACAACCTTCTAAGAACTTCAAACCCTCCTCAAGTGAGAAGTATCACATCTTTTTGACAGGGATGCACGTTGGTTGTGTCTTACGCAAGACTTAAATCCTGCTGACTAAAGCGTAGTGCCTGAATCCTCTCGGCAGTTTAACGGCAGGCGTGAATATCGCATTGCTGAGAGGATGACTGATCCAGACCTTTCCAGCCCCTCGCCGTGGCCTCACACTGCTTGACCAAGCAGAAAGAGGGAGTGAGTCTCCGAGAGATTATGTGACTGTTACTACTGTAATATATAGAGCTGCTTTAATGTGGACTTAGCAGAGGGAGAAGTCTGATCCAGGCCTTGAACGACTCTCTTTTGGAAAATGCCAGCGGAGCATGATGTTAGTGTGCGAGTGGTTTGAGCTTCTTTTGCACAAATACAACCTTTACTGACTGACATCACAACTTGACTGTTTAGTAGATGCTTATAATTATCAGTTTAAAATGCAATAAACAATAATAAACTGACTTTAAAACTGTAGTAGCAGTTGTGTTAGATATGTATCATGTTTATTATGATTATTATTAATAATAAAATAAATACAATATTTTAAATGTGTTATATAAATAAATAGTGTTATATCCTTTGTTTAAATATAAATATTATTATAATCATTTATAGTATTACTATTATGTTTCAGAACAATTCAGTTTAAATGTATTACTACTACTACTACTACTACTACTACTACTACTACTACTACTACTAATAATAATAATAATAATAATAATAATAATATTTATCAATTGCAATATTATTTAGTTTTATATCAAGGATATTACCCAATATTTATGCATTTATTTATAAAACAAAATGAAACACTTTTTCAAGTGTAAGGAAAATTAAACTATTTTATTTATTATTTTTTATTAACAATAATAATGATAGTAATAATCAAAATCATGTATAAAATATCAAAAATTGTTTAATTTGTTTTATAAATGAATATATATATATATATATATATATATATATATATATATATATATATATATATATATATATATATATATATATATATATATTGTGTAATATCATTGATAGAAAAGGTAATTAATATTACAATTGGTAAGTTATTTTTATTATTATAAATGCATATTTTAAAATTTGTTTTATAAATAAACTGTGTAATACCATTGATATAAATGTAAATAATATGATGATCGTTTATGTTGTTTCTGTTATGTTTAATAATTTATTTTGAATATATTATTGTTATTATTATTATTATTATTATTATTATTATTATTATTATTATTATTATCAGTGATAGACACATAGATCAGTGAAACACATAGATCAGTGTTTAATTTTGTTTTATAAATGAATAAATAAATATTGTGTTATATCCTTGATTTAAATGTAAATAACATTATATTTTTAAATAGTATTACTATGTTTCATAACAAATCAGTTTAAATGAATTAATAATAATAATAATATTAATAGTAATAATAATATTAATAATATAAAATTATATTGTAATTGATAATGCTATATTATGTTTAATAATAATAAAGTTTTAAGTTATTATTATTATTATTATAACTATGTATAATCAACGTCAATTTTTCATTTAATAAATAAAAAATAACATGTCTAATATCCTTAATATATATTTTTTATTACTTATTAATAAATGTATTTGAATAATTCATAAATATATATATTACTTTATTATTACTATTATATTTAATTTGATTGGATTTATTTATTTATTTTATTTATAACAACAAAAATATAAACAAAAAAGTCTTTAAGCAAAATACATTTCATCATATTCAAAATGGAGCAGGATGAAGCTCAAGCATAGCTGTTTAATAACAGCTTAGTTTAAATGTATTATTATTATCATTATTAATTATATTATATACTATAATATTTATTCATTTTATACAACAACTACTACTACTACTACTACTACTACAACTACTACTACTACTACTACTAATAATAATAATAATAATAATAATAATAATAATAATAATAATAATAATAATAATAATAATAATAATAATAATAATAAATATATTTTAGTCTGCACTGTTGTCAAATTAATTTCATGTCTCCGATATATAATATATATTAATACGGTTTTTAACTTAAATGTTAAAAATAACATCAACATTGAGTTTGTTCATATATAAAACACTGTGTTAAATGTACAGCTAACTCTACATATGTTATTGTCAGTCATCAGCAGATGTAGATGTGCAGTTTCCTGTCACTGAGCTGTGAAACAGGAGCACTGATCCTCATCTGACGGAGCTCTGTGAGGGATGTGGAGCTGCAGTCGTGTCAAACTTCTGCCTCCAGCATTGCAAACTCTCCGTTCCGGGTGCTGAACTCTTTATGTAGTGTGTTATGGTTGCTGTCCAAGGTGCTGAACTCCTACAGCAGTGAAGCGCAGCCTTAGTGTGGAGCAGTACTAACCGACAACCAGCAACTCTACTCAGATACTCTATTTATACTTTATTGGCCTGTTTAATTATGTGTTTCTCTCTCATTTAAGCTGTCACTACCATACAAGGTAACACTTTAAAATAACTATAATAAATAACTAGTATAAGGGCAAGGCAGTGGCGCAGTAGGTAGTGCTGCCGCCTTACAGCAAGAAGGTCGCTGGTTCGAACCTCTGCTCAGTTGGCGTTTCTGTGTGACGTTTGCATGTTCTCCCTGCCTTCGCATGGGTTTCCTCCGGGAGCTCCGGTTTCCCCACACAGTCCAAAGACATGGGGTACAGGTGAATTGGGTAGGCTAAATTGTCCGTAGTGTATGAGTGTGTGTGTGAATTTATGTGTGTGGATGTTTCCCAGATATGGGTTGCGGCTAGAAGGGCATCCGCTGCGTAAAAACTTGCTGGATAAGTTGGCGGTTCATTCCGCTGTGGCGACCCTAGATTAATAAAGGGACTAACCCGACAATGAATGAATGAAATAACTAATATAAATAACATTTTGAATAATTTATATGGCATTTATAGAGAATAACTAGTCCTCACTTTAGATTTGGTCACATCACTGGATGAAGTTGAGTTCATAAAGCATTTATTATCATACAAAGTTACTACTAAAATATACTCACTGGCCACTTTATTAGGTACACCTGTCCAACTCCTTGTTAATGCCAGCATCAGAAAGGGGGAAAAAAAGGCGATTTTGCTAACTTTAAACGTGGCAGGGTTGTTGGTGCCAGACGGGCTGGTCTGAGTATTTTAGAATCTGCTGATCTACTGGAATTTTCATGCACAACATTCTCTGGGGTTTACAGAGAATGTTGCGAAAAAGAGAAAATATTCAGTGAGCGGCAGTTCTGTGGGCACAAATGCCTTGTTATTGCTAGAGATCAGAGGAGAATGGCCAGACTGGTTCCAGCTGATAGAAAGGCAACAGTAACTCAAATAACCACTCATTACCACCAAGGTCTGCAGAAGAGCATCTCTGAATGCACAACACGTCCAACCTTGAAGCAGATGGGCTACAGCAGCAAATGACCACACCGAGTACAACTCCTGTCAGCTAACAACAGGAAACTGAGGCTACAATTGGTTCAGGCTCACTAAATTTGGACAATAGAAGACTGGAAAAATGTTGTCTGGTCTGATGAGTCTCAATTTCTGCTGCGACATTTGGATGGTAGGGTCAGAATTTGGCATTAATAACATGAAAGCATGGATCCATCCTGCCTTGTATCAACGGTTGTTGGTGGTGGAGTAATGGTGAGGGGGATATTTTCTTGGCACACTTTAGGCCCATTAGTACCAATTTAGCAACAGGTCAACGCCACAAACAACCTAAGTATCCTTGCTGACCATCTCAATCTCTTTATGACCACAGTGTAGCCATCTTCTGATGCGTACTTACAGCAGGATAATGCACCATGTCATAAAGCATGAATCATCCCAAACTGGTTTCTTGTACTTAACAATTAATTTGCTGTACTCAAATGACCTCTACAGTCACTGGATCTCAATTCAATTGAGCACCTTTGGGATGTGGTGGAACAGGAGATTCACATCATGGATGTGCAGCCAACAAATCTGCAGCAACTGATGTCTCAGGTTGTATATTAATAGTACTATTTAAAAGACGACAAACTTGAAGTATTTTTTTCAGCAAGGATGCTTTAAAAATGTTAGAAATGTTACAGTTAGCATACGTCCATTGGAATTAACTTTTTATATCAAATAATATTTAAGATTTCGCAGACACCACTACCACCAATAATAATAAATCACAGAATTTTTTAAGAATATATTCAAATACTGTACAAAAAAAGCAATGCTAAATTGTGACAATTTTTCACATTACTGTTTTAATATTTATTGACTGATTTATTGATCATATTAATTATATTGTATCTATAAAAAACTCATTCATTTTCTTTTCGGCTTAGTCCCTTTATTAATCCGGGGTCGCCACAGCGGAATGAACCGCCAACTTATCCAGCACGTTTTTACGCAGCGAATGCCCTTCTAGCCGCACCACATCTCTGGAAAACATACACACACATTCATTCACACACACACCCACACACACACTACGGACAATTTAGCCAACCCAATTCACCTGTACCGCATGTCTTTGGACTGTGGGGGAAACTGGAGCTCCCGGAGGAAACCCAAGCGAACACAGGGAGAACATGCAAACACCACACAGAAACGGCAACTGAACTGAATTTATATACAGTATATATAAATAAACATCATTGTTTCCAATTTATAGTTTACCCAGATTATTTATTTTTGATTTACATGTATTTTTTTTCATTTTATTTCATTTGATTTTCACTTTATTCTTTTTTAAATGTATCTTGTTTATATATATATATATATATATATATATATATATATATATATATATATATATATATATATATATATATATATATATATATAATTTTATTGTATTTATCTTATCTTTAATTTACTTTTGGCCTTTACAGTTTAGCATTTTACACAACTAATGCATGAATTATTTTTTAATTACTTTAATGTTTGTTGGCCGAATACTTAAAGCCTTTTCATTCAATATTTTGTTACATTTTCTCTTAAAATGCAATAACGGATTAAAAAAAAAAAAAAAGTAACTATAGTGTGATATTTCACAGTCATAGAACTTGTAGCATCACTGAAGTCATGATGCAGCCTTTAAATATTTAATATTTCAATAGGTCAGGCATTGACAAGGCAGGACTTCATTACCAATTTTAATACTTTCCATATTCCCTTAAATTGTGAGAATAAGTTGTGACACAGGGACGTGGAAGTGACAAAAGAGTCACATTTTGCATCCTACGCATTAGTAGAATTGCATTTGCTGCCAAGAATCCAAGGCTTCTTTCTATACACTAACTGTTTTCAAAGAATTCACTGGTGTAAAAAAAGGAAATGACAGCTCTAATGATTTTTTAAACGAAACATGTCAAACGACAAGAAAATGCCATTAGAAGCTAAATTGCGAAAACTGATTGCAAACAATGACAGCAGCCTAACAGATATCCACTGTGTTTCTTGCTAAACAAATTGCTATGAAAACGACTTGTAACATAGCTGATCATTTAAGAGTGTCTGTTTTTAAAAGAATGGGCTTAATATCCAAGCAGACAGTTCTTGTTCATTTCGTTTGCTCATTAGGGGTGTTTAAATCAAGAAAACAATTGATCTCTGATTACTCAGTCCAAGATAATAAACCGCAATAGTGAATAGTCAACAGAGCGGAGAGAAGTCAAACTTTCTGTCACTTTAAAAGCAGGAGTTTTTACAGTAGTTCAAACCGTGAAAAAGACACCTGTGGCTCATTGAGTATTCATCACTCCACCTCCAAGCGAAAAAAAAAAAAAAAACACTCGCTCTTTTACTTTACAGAGGCATCAAAGCAGCCCGTCCTAAGAGGAAATAGCAGTTCATCATTGTTGTTTTGGTTTTCACTCGACAGTATGTAAATCTGCTCTCATATTGCGCTGTTTTGCATAAATGAACTGAAGTTGAACTCCAGACCTTTGACTGCAAACTCTCTCTCTCTCTCTCTCTTTTAAAAAAAGAAAAAGTTATATTTTTTAGGGGTACCACTAAGCTGTTTTTATCTTCAAGTCACATAAATTTGTAAAAATTAAATGATTAAGTTAATTTAATCGATTTGTATGGAGCTGGATCAGTCTCAAAAATAATACATTTACAAAATTTAAATAAAATCAAATACAATTCGTAAATTCAAAACACAATTCGTAAATACCCAAATCCATTTTGTAAATTCAAAACACAATTTGTAAATGCGCAAATCCAATTTGTAAATTCAAAACACGATTTGTAAATACAATTTGCAAATTCAAAACAATTCTGAAATACACAAATCCAATTTAAAAATTAAAAACATGATTTGTAAATACGCAAGTCCAATTCATAAATTCAAAACACAATTCGTAAATGCAAAAATTCAATTCGTAAATTCAAAACATGATTTGTAAATACGCAAATCCAATTCGTAAATTCAAAACACGATTCGTAAATACGCAAATCCAATTCGTAAATTCAAAACACAATTAGTAAATACACAAATCAAATCCGTAAAATCAAATCAAGATTCGTAAATACACAAATCCAATTCGTAAATTCAAAACAATTCGTAAATACATGAATCAAATTTGTAAATTCAAAATATGATTCGTAAATACACCAATCCAATTTGTAACTTTCAAACACAGTTCATAAACACAAATCAAATTTGTACATTTAAAAATGATTAATAAATACACAAATCCAATTTGTAAATTCAAAACATAATTTGTAAATACGCATATCCAATTCATTTGGCTAAAATACCCATGAATTTTACTTGTGAATTCATAAATTGTATGTTGCATATTTTGTATGAATTTTATTTTGTAAATGTTCTATTTTTGAGACTGTTCTGGCTCCATAGATTCGTGTTGGGACAACATGAATGAATTGTGTGGGACCCTGCATTTTTACAGTGTATCCAATACCTAAATGGAACTATTACCTTAATAATTTTTAATAAACAGCTATTTTGAGCTAATAGAAGTTTATTGAGCTAAAAGTCATACTTCATGCAAGCAACAGAACCTTAAAATATAGTGACCAACTATCCCAACTCAAAACTGTAAGGTTTGATTGTATTCAAAATGAGAAATGATTATGCTCATTAAATATCACTAAAACAACACTGAAAGGTTTTTATACACTGCATTTCCCTTCACTCCGGTCTTTGTAATCCCAGACATCCCATTCCCGTCCGTGTCCCAGATGAGCACTTTGTCAGTAGTTGGGTTAATAAGGTTATAATCTCACCATTAAAGCACATCATTTTGCTCTCTCATGGCTCTCTGTGCAGGGTAATCCTGTTGAAGTTGAACTCATTTATGTCAGAGCGTAAACATCAGATGGATGTGTCCTTTTTCCTCTGTGACGCAGTTTAGCTCTATTTGGGTGAAACTAAAGGAACAGAGACAGGAATAGAGACGGACTCTCTGGGGCAGACAAAAAGTTGCACTTCAAAGTTTTCTACAGAAGTAACAGAAAGACTGTAGAGAGTTCAGGGAAGGGAACATGGTAGAAAACTGCAGAGCTTTGTGGGAATGTGCCATAGACTGCAATAGGTTTTATAGCAGCTTAACAATTTTTTATATTTTAAACCTAAATCGACCCCTAAACTTAACCCTCTCTGAAAACTAATTTATTTTATTTATTTTTTTACATATTTAAAAATGTATAATTTTGTATTTTTAAAATGAACACATCCTATTTAATTATGTTTTATAGTAACATTTTATGTCATCATTTATATTTTATTTTTTTACTTATTCATCAAAATTATCTTCCCTTTTGTTCACCATAACAAAAGTTTTGGCATAGTTTTGCCATACTGAATTCTAAAACCCAAGTCAAATATTTGCCACTTCTTACAAATTCTGTTTTACATTTAATTATATATGTATATGTATGTATGTATGTATATATATATATATATATATATATATATATATATATATATATATATATATATATATATATATATATATATTTTTTTTTTTTTTTTTTTTTTATTTTGCACACGTTTAGGCCTTCAAAAATGTTATTTATTTTAGAGAAGGAGGTGTCAGTAAATGTGCCACCTCCATGCATTTGTTTTAATATATACGTTTGTGAACAACAAACATACACAAAACACTATACAGTGTATGTGTGTAAACCATATAGTAGTAAACAACTATATTGGCAGTAACTTGCATGCTCATTCAAATTCATGTGTATTCGTAAAAGAAAAAAAAAATATATACAATCAAGAATTTCCATTTAAACCCTTTAACCATGCACAAACTTAGAAATCAAATTCATATGGACTAATAAATGACAATTACCTGCACATTCGGTGTGTCTAAATTGATTAGCAAATCTCATCAAGCATGAAAAATGTATGTATGCTGGAATAACACCTACATACGGACACCTTTGAATACAAATGAGATC